>NC_051180.1:146657315-146879468 GCF_013339695.2 Rhipicephalus sanguineus | reverse complement strand
CACCTCCACTTTCTGCAGAACCCGCGTGCCGTAGCGGTTACCTGCGCAACGGAACACCACGCGTACACTTTTAGCGGGTTAGTGTGCTTGGAACCACGTAATCAGTTACGAATCGTCAGAAGCTGGTAATAACGCGCTAAGTACGACAAATCGGTATGCTACACAAGCTCGCATGACGGAAAGAGCTTCACTGAAAGGAGGACACGGGCGAACCACAATTTGCCTTGCCATTTTCACTGAATTGTGCAAATGTATAGCACATGCATGCGATTTCTCAACGCTATTTTAAAGGCGTTCGCGACGAGATTAAAGCCATGATAAAATTATAAAACAGCGCTTAACACAGGACGAAAGAAAGATGTGACACGCCTGGCGCTCTTTCAACTGACAACGTTATCTGATATTTGATTAAATCTAACCCCCCCTCCGCTTCAACCTTCTATACGGGCCCGACCCCACCGCGACCAAATTTCGTAACTGCATGCGGCCCACTAGCTGAGGTGAGTTTGAGATCCCTGCCCTATATGAAAGCACACGTGCACTGGAATGCCTAAGAGAGGAGCGTAGCCTTGCGTACTGAGCGTGGAGTCTGTCTTTCCCCATCCGGTGACCGTGGCTCGCCATCCTTCGAACGTCCATCCACGGGGCGGCAGGCAGATGGGCAGGATGTTCTCCTGGTAGCGCACGTGCCGGTCGAGCCTCAGCAGCGCCACATCGAAGCGGTCCGGCTGCGACGCCGAGAAGGCGAAGTTTGGGTGGATCTTCTTCTCGAGTACGCTGTACGCCTGCGCCCGGGACAACTGGTACCGCTGGTCCTGGATGTCGTACGCGCCCAGGATCACCGAGATTCGCCGCAGGGGCGTGCTGCGAAGACACGAGCGGGGGCCACGCACGAATCAGACAGATGTGTACGATCGCATGCGTGGCAAATTCTGCACAGGCCTCGCTCGCAAGTTTAGCGATTGTCCGAGCAGTCTGGGTAACGAGAAAGTTCCGAAAGCTATGCATCGTCTCTTCCCTGAAAACATTACCATGCATTATTATTAGCGGCACGAGCATCGAGGGTCGCTCTTCCTCCTCTTCCAAGCACTTCCGGTCGAGCACTTACTTCCGGTTTTCCGAATATTCTGAAAGTCTTGTAAAATATGCAACTGGTACGAAATCGATGGTTCTGGTTCAAGCTAGGAGTTACATTGGATACATATGATATGGGAGCATAAGTTTTCTTAAGATAAGGGCTAATTAACTGCAGGAATAATTAAAGGAAATTAATTGAATGAGTTCATTGGAAGAGCAGACGGTGCCCTTGTGAGCAGCTACGATCGTTGCGGCACCTATAGTAAATCTTAACCACGCGCTTACTTCTACGTGGCCTCTGAGATCAGCTTCCCAGCGCGAAGAAACACAAGGTTAACCCAAGGAATACACCATGGCACACGAACGTCGACGTGCGAGCGTCCCTACCAGACACCCAAGTCAAGGATTAGGGTAGCTACAATTAGTATTGATATTATTATTATTATTAGTATTAGTAGTAGTAGTAGTAGTAGTAGTAGTAGTAGTAGTAGTAGTAGTAGTAGTAGTCAGTAGTAGTTTCATGCATACTGTGAAAGCAATCACAGAGAGGATAAAGAGGCTGGCATTTGCCATCAGCAGAGACAGAACGCCTCTAGAAGAGAGAAATACACATAGAAAAACATAGCCAAACAAAAAAGAGAGCGATGATGCAGGAGATCATTAACGTACTGGTTACAATCACTGCTTCATCGAGATAAACCTTTATTGAGCAAAGAATGGCTATTTCTGTGCTAAAGGTAATAACGCAATGCAAGGCGAAGCAAACAAGAGGTACAAAAATCTCTTGTTTTCTTCGCCTCGCGTTGCGTTATTACCTTTTGCACAGTATGAACCAACTAGCCCAGCAACGTGTTTTATTAAGGTGTCTATTTCACATCGGCATGGGAACGAAAGAGGCCATCTTCGTTGGGAAAGTGGCGCTGCGAAGAGAAGGTCTGCAAACGACGCTACTATTTTTCAACACGAAACCTAAGGGTTCTGTACACTTAATTTTGTCTAATTGGCCGCTGTCATCGATCACTAAATGGTGCAGTATCCCATAAATTTTGAGCACACATAAATTTGAGACGTCGAATATTTCTCGTGTGCAAGGCCACAGAGTCCTTACTTAGAGTAAATGCAAAATACTAAATGCGTGAATGTTGCCGGTAACGTGGTTCCGCAGGTGAAGGAACAATCAGTTTAATTCTTTGGGATCACTAAATTTCAAATTTTGCTTATTTCTTCTATCTTTTGTTTGGAGAGAGGATAAACTGTATTTTGCGAAATGTAGCTCGGGAGAGCTAGGCGTCCTTATTCCAGAATTTCCTGAGGTCAGGCCACTTCCTGGGCCCTCGCGATCAACCGTCGCTGATACTCGAGGTCAGAGCTGGCCAAGACACCCTCCCAGTGACAGATGGGGAAGGGCTGGGGGGTGGGGCGGGGGTGTGCAAGGATTTCGGGGTTTTAGTTGTGCTTGTCTGCAGCGTCCTGTTGGAAGGACCTGGTTTCTTCGAAGAAGCGGCATTGGGAAAGAATTGGGCAGGCACTGCGAGGCGATATATTTGTTTGGTTGGGGAATGTAACGACCTGTAGATCTCGGAAGCATAACAGGAGATGGCAAGGAGGTTAACCAGTTCAGAATTATTGATTTGCTACCCTACAGTGGGGAAGGGAGAGTGTGAAAGTTAAGGGTGTCGGGAGAGAGAGAGAGTAGAGCGACAGGGAGCAAATACACAACGGCAAAGTCAGTCACTTTTTTTGCGCATGCGACATCACGAGTCGTCAGTAGCGATAAACACTGTTGGTGAGCTGGCTATGGCCAGGCCGGCCATCGTAAAAAAATGAGGTGGCCCGCGGCAAGCCGCTCGCTTGTACATGCAGTCGCTGCTGCGGTGACGTGTGAGTTTGGCTCTGGTGCTTCACGAGTAGAGGTCGGAAAGTTTTCTGCTAAAGGCCTTCGTGTCATATCTGAGGGCTCCAGCTGGCCACTAGCAGAGAGGCCACGGCCTTGAGACTAAAACAGAATTGCATGTAATCTCTCGTCTGTCGTGTTTTTAATTTTAACTTGGGAGGAGCCCACTGCGCGCTAGTCGCGTCTTTCAGGGCCAACAGTAAAGTTTCGCCAACCAAGCAACAATGTCTTCGTCACTTTCAACTGCAACGACTTCCGAGGATGACTTTTCGGAATGATCGCTAGTGGCATCCGTTTATGGTCAAAGTGAGCTAAAGCAGTTGCGAGTGATCGTCTTTGCACATTACGGCGAAAACAGCCACACAAGATATGTTGTAGGTTCTCCTCTTTAGATCTCGGAGTTATCTCTCCTGCAGTCCATGTATTGACTTGTGTGAGGGAAGGCGTCGATAACAGGTTAGCCTGTTGAAAGCGTCCGCCATGCACAACCACGTCTTCACTGACGCTGTATGCCCGCAGTTCCTACACCGAGTTTCCAGAGTGCCGGGCCTCTCAGCCGAGACGCTGAATCCGGCTGCGGTTTGAGAGCCTTGTATACTCACTGATGTACGCAATGCGCGGCTGTAACAACGTAGTAGTGGTTGACGAGGGCTCCACCGCACTGCTGACGGGAGATCTTGATATGGGCCTGAAACACATTGTGAGGTTGATGTGATTGTACGAAAACAGACAGTGTCAAAAAGAAGACCCTGTGATATTGAGTCAACTACTCCCCCCCCCCCTCCCCCTCCAAAAAAAAAAAGCAAGGAGAGAAAAGCAAACAAGGCTCAACTCGCAGCGAGAGCGCAGGTTTACTCACATCTTAACTTTTTGAACTCTATTATAACTTTTTTAACTCGCATCTTGATGTTTCTTGCATCTTATCTGAAGACACCAGTCCATCCGATATATGCACGTTTATCACGGTATACGTTGCAGTGCGATCGCTGGTGCTCACGTGCATTTGAGAATGTACGTACAACACGATTCGTGACGCGCGCGCAGCCAGATTAGACGAGACTCTTTTGGCATCGAACAGGCAAAGGCACTCAGACACTTCCGTTTTCAGTATTCGCGCAATCTGCTCCATGGGATAAAGTGAAGACAGTGATAACCTAGTGAAAAGCACCCACATTCAAAAACTAAAACGACGCAGCATCACTCCAATTAAAGGGGCCCTGCGACACTTTTTCAGCATGGTCAGAAAACGCTGCCGATCGGTAGTCGAGGCTACCGAGGACACGCGAGCCAAACATTATAGCGCAGCGCGCGGGCTGGAGTTTAGAATTAACTCTCGAAGTCAGCTAGAAATCGCTCCCCTTCCATAGGCGTGTGCACAGGGGGGGGGGGGTCGCCTCACCCCCTTGTCACCTAAGAGGGGGGCGCAAAATCTGGGTCGTACATTGACTTAGTAGGAGGGGGGGCGCTGCGATGAACCTTCGCCCCCATGATGGGGAACCTTGCGCACGCCTATGCCCCCTTCTCTCGACAAATGACGCTATTTGCTCAATATCACTGCGTCAATTGGCTCAAGTTCCACCACATTGGCTGATTTGAACATGGCACGCTCGGTAGTTACTGCGGCCGCCGCGGGAAGCCGCCACTTGCTCGCGCGCGCGCGCGCGCGCGCGATCGGTCGTACTGTAAGTACGTCGTCATAGCCAGTGAACTACTACGGCAGGTATACCCGTTGGGCACTTATGCATTCTGTGGATACAAGCATGCTGAGCAGGCCCGTAGCCAGAAATTTTTTTCGGTGAGGGGGGAGGGGGCACTTGCTCAAAAGCTTGACTTTTTGAGAAAAATATCTAGTTTTATTTATTTTTGGCAAAAGCACACTTCACCAAAATTTCGGGGGGGGGGAGGCTTAGCCCCCCCCCCCCCCCCCCCCGCTGGCTACGGGCCTGATGCTGAGCGTAACTATACAAAAGAAAGGCATGCCTTATCGCCCGCAGAGTGCCATCGTGAACTTACCTGCCATGGGAACTCTCCGTACTGGGCATCTTCACCACCTATGATTCTCCTCTGCGGCTTGTTCGTTGATCTCCCGCACACTGTACAGAAGAAACATGCCAGCGCACGAGTCAAAACTGGAGGCTTAACAGCCCAGAAAGGTGGTCTGATATGTTCCGTATCAAAACTCTAGGCAAATAACACATTTGCATCAAATGAGCTGGCAAACTCGCGCGCGTACAGGGCGACGGAAAGAAATGCGAACAACAAGGCGCTGGCGGCTCGTATGCGCTGCGCTGTTCGCAGTTGTTTTCATCGCGCTCTTACCTTTGCGGCAATAAAAAAACAGGCTATAGAGTTATCCTTGAATGCACAATGGATGGCTCTGGCGTCTCTTTATTATTAGGAGGCAGGCTACAACCACCTGTAAAGAAATGCGAACAGCGGAGCGCGTAGGTGCCGCACCGTTCGCATTTCTTACCACAGCGTTTCTTTCCACAACGCGACGCGTCGACATCCCACCTACACTTGATGTTCCATATGTAGCGTCTACACATTTGTGACGGAACAACCTGGGGATGTTAACCATGTAAAATACATGCTGCAAAGTAATGACGTGTGCTGTGGCGATATACGGTGGAAATCAGGATTAGGGTACTTGCTCGTTCACGATCACATTGTAACAGCTCGTGAAACGAGACACGCCACATGGAAGACACACTGACAGCGCTGTGTATGTCTTTACCATGGTACAGTCCTAGTTTTCTGCACTGTAATTGGACACCTGCAGCCATTCAGTGTCGTTTAACCCGTGTCCAGGAGTGACGCATTTGTGAAACAATGAATTAATATGTACTCTTGGCGAACACGCAAGTGACAATCGTGTAGAGGAGCAAGAGCGCCGATCGCTCTAACATCTGTAGTCAATCAGAGCACGCTTCTCCAGTGCACTCGTTCGTACACGAGGATGGCTTGTCAGTTTACGTCATCATTCGGCGGTCAGTCAGGCTGACGAACTGCGTGACGATGAGCAAGGAGCAGCCTCATTATACAACATATCGCGCGGACGCGGCTCTCGATCCCTGCATCCGCGATACAGAATCTCCACCCTTAAGAACAGGTCACAGGCGCTACCAACGTTTCTTGTTATTACCGAGTCACGTGTAGTTCTTATAAAAAAATCACAGCATATCCACGGAGTGAATGATGATGAGTGGGCGAAGCTGCGGAGGTTTATCGGTAAACCGTGAATCTTCCGTGAATTCTGCCCAGTACATCATCACCGACGTGAGAACGGGCGCGTTTATACTAAAAGTTCGATGAGAGTTATGACGACTTGCAGCTCACTTTAATTTTACATGTACGCTGTGAATTTTCATTGTTTAGAAAACCATTGCTTTAGAAAACATCTGGCGTCTTTCGTTAAGCAGCTGGCGTCTTTTCGTTTTGCTTTAGAAACATCTGGCGTTCTTTCGTTTTACTTTCAGAAAACATCTGGCGTCTTTCGTTGGTTTATTTCATCAATCAACGGCGTTTTGAACAAAATTTTTATTGTTTAATCACGCACAGGAGAAATCCCACCAGGCACTACCTTGGAGGTAAACAATGGCTGCTAATGGGAATGAGAGACAGAAGAAGTCGGCTTTTAGCTAACACTTACACTTCTACTTCTCCTAACGTTTCCTACTGGAACATGCCAATGGCTGCTAATGGGGAATGAGAGACAGAAGAATTCGGCTTTTAGTTAACGCGCACGCTGCGAATTTTTTATTGTTCAACAATGCACAGGAAAAATCTCCCACCGGCACCACCTTGGAGGTCATGATCTGGTACTAGCGTTACGACTGGTTACGCACTGCTACGAGGGACGAACGGGTGCCGCCTTAAGGAGCTTCGCCCCTAAAATAGGCAGTTAGACCAGCATGCCAAACCAGTCTATGGTATTGCGCCCAGTGACCACGATTAATATACCTGAGCATGAGATAATTAAATACCACTTATCATATGTACGTCCTACTTACTACATGGATTATTACATGATATGTATTTTATGTATGTGCTTAAGTCTATGATGTGTTGACTGTTATGTTGCCCACATGTGCGGATTCATCCCCATAATGACCACGCTGGTTGACTGTCCATATGTGCAGATACGATTCAATGATGGCCAGAGACATTATTAATTGCCTTTCGGGCATTTTCTTTTACGTATGCGATTTTGGCGTGTGTGTGCGTGCGTGCATGTGTGTGTGTGTGTGTGTGTGTTTGTGTGTGCGTGTGCGTGTAAGCCGGCGCCTTATTTGTGCCCCAACATCTCCTTTTACATCATATCAATGAAAAAAAAAAGACTACAGAGTTTTTTTACAAAAAAATACCAGAGTATTTGACGCTATGCGGTACTAGTTCAAATACCATGGGAATGATGGATATACAGCAAATGAATTTATCTAATCTCCACGTTAGTATCGCAAAGGCTTCTTGCGGCGGTATCTGTTACGCTTTGTTTGTAAATTGACAAAGACATAAATTTCCAGATATTTCTTAAGCTCGGCAAAGCAATTGTGAGCTTACTTGATTATTTCGATTTCTGTGCGTGCGTGTGTGTGTGTGTGTGTGTGTGTGTGTGTGTGTGTGTGTGTGTGTGTGTGTGTGTGTGTGTGTGTGTGTGTGTGTGTGCGCTACTGCATTGAAAGTAAGTGATCTGCAAAGTCACGAGGCCGTGTGAAGCCGGCAGAAGGATTATGTTAAGGCTAATTCAAGCATTTCCCCATCAAGCTTTCAGCTTTCACCGACGCTACGCTATAGTTCCTTCAAATAGCTTTCGTAAAACCGTCTATGCTGGATGAGAGTGCAAATTTAGAACCTTTGATCTATTGGCTCATGCCCATCCTTGGTGATTGACCGAAATCGTGTAGGTCAATACAAAAAATAAGTAAAGTAACAAGAAGGATGCTTTTTTGTTTGCTTAGGAAGGATGTTTTGCTTGGAATGACGATACATAAACTTAGGAGAAAAAGGAAGGGGAAGTGACTTTATGAGAATACGAAATAACTATACAAATAATAACGTATACAGGAAAATACCTTGGTTCAGATCAAAATAAAATTTTGATTCTGAGTTCCGAGTTTCGGTCTCATTGATATTGCTATATCATTTTCGATGGCAGCGAAACCCTTCCCGTGATGCGCCGAAGAGACAAGGCACCCAGGAGTAGTAAATCTTGAGGAGTTAAATGTAATACAATTATGCGGAAATGTGTTTCTGTGGTACTTTTCCTTAACGCAATAAATCGTCGACAACAAATAAAAAACAATTAATATCGTCTCATCTACCACACAAAAGGAACAAAGCGGGGAAGGTGCCACACCAGCCCCGTGCAGATATATCATCATCATCAGCCTGTCTACTCCCACTGCAGGGCAAAGGCCTCTCCCATGTTCCGCCAATCAACCCGGTCCTGTGCTTTCTGCTGCCACGTTGTACCTGCAAACTTCTTAATCTCATCTACCCACCTAATTTTCTGTCTCCCCCTCACGCGTTTGCCATCTCTTGGAATCCAGTCAGTTACCCTTAATGACCACCGGTTATCCTGCCGACGTGCTACGTGCCCGGCCCATATCCATTTCTTCTTCTTGATTTCAACTATGATGTCCTTAACCCCCGTTTGTTCCCTGACCCACTCTGCTCTCTTCCTGTCTCTTAAGGTTGCACCTATCATTTTCCTTTCCATCGCTCGCTGCGTCGTCCTCAATTTAAGTTGAACCCTCTTTGTAAGTCTCCAGGTTTCTGCTCCGTAGGTAAGTACCGGTAAGATGCAGCTGTTACATACCTTCCTCTTGAGGGATAGTGGTAGATTGCCATTCATGATTTGATAATGCTTGCCGAATGAGCCCCAACCCATCCTTATTCTTCTAGTTATTTCACTCTCATGGTTCGGCTCTGCGGTTACTACCTGTCCTAAGTAGACGTACTCCTTTACAACTTCCAGTGTCTCGCCACCTATCGCAAAGCGCTGTTCTCTGCCAAGATTGTTCCACATTACTTTAGTTTTATGCATATTAATTTTCAGACCTACTCTTCTACTTTCCGTATCCAGTTCAGTAATCATGAGCTGCAATTCGTCTCCCGCGTTACTCATCAATGCAATGTCATCAGCGAATCGTAGGTTACTGAGATACTCTCCATCAACTCTTATCCCTAACTCTTCCCAATCTAGTGCCCTGAAAACCTCCTGTAAACACGCGGTGAATAACATTGGAGAGATCGTGTCTCCCTGCCGTACGCCCTTCTTTATTGGGATTCTGTCGCTTTCTTTATGGAGGACTATAGTGGCTGTGGATCCGCTGTAGATTTCGTCCATTATGTTTATATAGGCTTCGTCGATGCCTTGATTCCGCAGTGCCTGCATGACTGCTGATGTCTCCACCGAATCAAATGCCTTCTCGTAATCTATGAAGGCTATGTATAGGGGTTGGTTGTATTCCGCGCATTTCTCTATCACCTGATTGATAGTATGAATGTGGTCTATTGTTGAGAATCCTGTACGAAATCCTGCCTGGTCCCTTGGTTGATTGAACTCTAAGGTCGTATTAATTCTGTTAGCAATTACCTTTGTAAATAGCTTGTAGACAACGGACAGTAAGCTTATGGGCCTGTAATTTTTCAGGTCCTTGACGTCCCCTTTCTTATGGATCAAGATGATGTTGGCATTCTTCCAAGATTTTGGTATCCTCCCCGCCGAGAGGCACTTCGTATACAGGGTGGCCAGTTTCTCTAACATAATCTCTCCACCGTCTTTCAACAGGTCTGATGTTACCTGATCCTCACCAGCTGCTTTGCCTCTTTGCATTCCCTTTATGCTTTCTTTACTTCTCCTGTCAGTACTGGTGGGATGTCAGATTCCTCTGCGCTATTACTCCTTCTTACGTTATCATCCTGACTGCCTCGGCTGCTGTACAGATCTCTGTACAACTCTTCCGCTACCTCAACTATTCTATCCATATTGTTTGTGACCTTGCCTTCCTTGTCCCTTAATGCATACATCTGATTTTTGCCTATGCACAGTTTTGTCTTCATAGCTTTGAGGCTTCTTCCGTTCTTTAGAGCATGCTCAATTCTCTCCATATTATGCTTTCTTATGTCGGCTACTTTACGCCTATTGATATAACTTCGAAAGCTCCTCCAGCTCTATTTTGTCTGTTGCATTTGAGGCTTTCATAGCTTGACGTTTCTCAATGAGTTTTTTTGTCTCTTGGGATAGCTTACCAGTGCTTCATAATGTGCGGCCACCCGGGCATTGTACAGGATGTGGAAGTAGTTAACAAGGTCCGATGCAGTGACCATAGAATGGTAAGATCTAGAATTCAACTAGACGTGAGGAAGGAACGGAAGAAACTGATACGCAAAAAGCCGTTTAATGAACTAGCTCTGAGAGGGAAAGTACAGGAATTCAGAGTTTCACTTCAGAATAGGTACGCGGCTTTAACCGAGGAAACCGACCTTAGCGTTGACGCAATAAATGATAATCTGACTAGTATCATTAAGGAGTGTGCAGTGGAAGTCGGGGGTACAGTGCAGATATATACTATGTGTATAAAAGTGGAAGAGTGGACGCGACATTGGACCAGTTGGCGCTGCATTGCACGAAGTGAAAAACAGCGCTTTACAACACGGGCAATAAAGGGAAAGGTATAGGCACATGATGTACCTGTGTGTCAGGCACACAACGAATCGTGTGTCTACCTTTGTTGTCCGTGTTGCAAGCGCTTTGTAAGCACTTCTTACATTTTGAAGATTGTACACAACATCTACGAGAAATACAATGCCTGTCGCATTCGGTCACTCACCGTCTTCGTCGTCCACGTTGTAGTACTTTCGCTGCGTGGCTGTGCGCGCGACGGCCGGACTCCGCGCTTGGAGCGCCTGCACCGACGCGTGGTCGGCTGGCAGCGAGGATCGCGTGCGGGGTGGCCGCACGCAGCACGTGTACAGCAGGCTGTTGCCGCAGCGACCGGCTGCCGTGCCGCCCGACAGCAGGCAGAGCAGCACGAACGTGCACCGGTCGTCGCCACCGTACGAGCACTGGCCCTGGCGACTCGAGTAGCCGGACTCCTCCGGAAGGTCTGCGCAGTGTGTACTCAATGGGTGAGCAAGAGAATGGTGCTCCGTGGCAGCGTCTCGTACTATCGTTTAATCCGTACTGTCTTTAAACTAACCTTCTATGTGTGTCCGCGTTCCTCGATACCACAACCAGCGCGTTTTACCGCAGACTATGTAACAACTAGCTCCGTTTGCTGCCTTGCCATGGAACAACTAGTGCTGCCTTCATCATTTACAGTTCTTGACCTAGCGAGAGAAAAGTGGGACACCCGCCTACCTCCCTATTAAAGGCTTGACTCAAGGTGTTCATGTGCTATCATGTTGTGCCGAGAACAGGTGTCCCTTTTTCCCGTAAATTATGGACAGTAGTCAAAGAAGAGGCCTCTGCAAATAACATTGCAGCGTGAGGACAAGCCCTGTCACCAGAACATTGGCCCCAGCGATATATCTCGTTCAACCGCAACTGACCGTATACCAAGTCTACAATCTTTCTTATCATTTCTTTCGAACCAAGAAAAGGGACCGTAAAAATGTGCGACTGGATCCTCCCTTTACGCATCGGAAAGTCTTTACTGTTGGCCTTATCCAACACTGCTACACCTTCAACTCTCCACCTTTTGCCGCATTAATCTGCACGCACCGTCTTTTATATGGATGTCGGAGTTTCGTCGAGAGGGGGGGAAGATTCATAGGACGTTGCATTATCTGTGCATTCTATATCAGCAGAAGGAATAATGGCTACGTTGGCCACCCTCTCTGGAATCTTCTATATTGTAGATACTTCTGCTCGGGCCAAATTCAATGCAAGGATCTGGATTGATCTGTTGTTCACCTACGCTTGTATATTAGCCGTGGTAGTAAAAAGACACTCCGCCTGTATACTACATGAGCTAATCTTTGTTTAATTAGTTTCAGGGTGAAATCTGCGCTCGTCTGTTTCCTTTTTTACATTGTGTCCTGTCTTGTCGCGTAGTTGGTGCCACTGCAATCAATCCTATTAGGCTCGCTTGTCATACACGCACTATATGATGACGCCGTGCGTATACTCACGCGCTGGTACGTATAGGTGTATCTGCGGGTCGGCCAGGTGCAGGCAGCAGCAGGCGGTCAGCAGGAGCGCCCACCACGAGTGCGGCCGCCACCGCCGCATGGCGCCCCCGCGCCCCGGCAGCAGCACGGCACCGCCGCCGTCTGCCCGTCTGCGCATACAAAAGGAGGACAGCCGTCGCTTAATGTACACGCTCGTATAGTAGTTAATAGCAGTGTCACATTGACTTAAACAAGCGTTTGACGCTCTGAAAATGGCACAGTTGGTTGGTTAGGAGGTACGCCGTAACAGAAAACTGCGAAATAGGATGGGAAGCCGGGCAGTAGTTTGTATGATCACATAATTGAAGGCTAAAGCGACAAATCGCGCTGTCCTTTCATAAGACTCCGGAATAGTTTAGACTACCTGGAGTTGCACTACTGAGAGCATGGCACTATTTACCCTACCTGGTGAAGTAGGAGGTTCCGTAGCCGAACAAGAGTGCAAGCGTTAGTAAACGCACTTGCAAGCCTTATGAGAAAAGGTTTGAGCTTGATGCATTATATCTAACATGAATGAGCGAGCTCTCTGGGATCGAGAAACGCACTTCCGAGGTAAGCTTATCGAAACGCTCAGAGATATAGGATAAAATTAGCTCCGATTGCGTCATGCGCGACACGACAATGCCGACATCTGCGATCGTGGACTATGCATAATAGAGTAATGCTTACTTCCCTTCGTGAACAACCATGCCAAAATAAGGTGCTTTGGGAGCACGGATACAAAGGCACACGCGATAATGCTATAGTACATGTCTTCGTTATATGCGGGTTCAGCAAACGATACCGTGTGTTGACAGAGCTGCAGGGCATACATCGCGCCTAAATTGATTATTGCTACATGAACAAACAGTCAAACATGCGAAATTAACTTACTTCAGGTTTTATACAGAATCATCGCGCGAATAAAGCCTGCGATGTTAAAATGATACATCATGAATTTCGTTGTACATTTATATTTGTTTGTTCTTGTCCAAAAACGTTCCCTAAAGGTCACATGTACGAATAAAACAGTTTAGTCTAACCGTATTTATGTGTATTGACAAGCACTGAATTACCACCGTGAAAATGCTGCACGAAACCAAGACGTGATAGGAAGCTGGTGTGGTAGTTACAAAATGGCGTCGACACATCCAATAGCAAGGCCTTCCTTAACAGTGAAACTTTAATCAGAAGTGCCGTTGACCCATTTCGCATTCCTAGAAATCGTTTCTATCACTCACTGTTCGACTGTTTTATATTCAGGTTTATCATCCCGTTAATGGCAACACGGGTAAGACTGTGTCGCTTATTGGGGCTCGCACCTCCGCAGGCTTTTTACTCCACAACCGCTGCAACATATGAGCATTAATGAATGGCACTAGAGTGCTTTGGGCCGGTTGGTACATATTCATAGAAAACGAGAAACAGCGCGAACCACTGGACAACAGGACATGCTAATCCGGTCAGTGTCCGTCCTCTTGTCCTGTGGATCGCGCTGTTTCTCGTTTTTTATAAACATGATGGCATTCTCGCTAGTCGAAGGCGTCTCGGAATAGTATGTAACATGCACAGGTAATGGATGTATGCTACATGCACAGTTCATGGAGCAGAAGCGCTGCGCGGTTTGCGCCGAGCTCGGCTTTAGGCTATGAGAGAGAGAGCGTATAACTTCTTTATGGTGTGTGGGGAAAAAAAAGAAGCAAAAGGAAATCTCAGTACGCACGTCGAAAGTGTAGCTACACCGGGGCGCGCTATTTTTATACGCGTCCACCCAGGCAGCGTGAAACGGCGCTCGCTATTCATTCGTAAGCGTGGTCGCACTTTCAGCGAGAGCAAAGAAACCAGCCGGCTTCCCCGTTGCTCGGCCAAGAGGGGATAACAGTCGGAGCAGTGGCGGTGTTGCTATAGAAGGCTGAGCATAAACACAGGCTCCGAATGGCACTTTGCCGGATTTTCTGTCCGTAACTTGCAGGGGTATTGATTATACTCGTAACCCTGCTTGTTCGGTGTTGTCGTCGCCAGACTTCCTCGTCTGACATGCCAATCGTCACCTGTCATGGAAATGGAGCTTCTCAGAGACAGCTCGTTATGCTGTAGCGCGTTATCATGACGCACCACTTAGCTTTTATCAGTGTGTTGCAGAAATTCAGAGTCTTGCGTATCCTCCTAACTGCGCTGCAAACCACTTTGGAAAAAGACCCTGTACAGTCGTCATGTCGGGTAAGAAGTCACGTTAACAGATGCAACAATGCGTGGCAGAAGCGTAGAATCGTACTAAGCATCACACCATGTGAATTGCATAACGAGTGGGTGGTTGAAAGGTGCCAATCCATTACAAAGAGCTGAGGTATAATCTTTACCATCATCATGGGGTGGGTACTTCGTCATTGTCGGCAAACTAGCGTGCCTATAGGGCTGCGGAATCTTCGTGCTCACTTCGTACTTCTGGCGTTCGCGTGATTAAAGGAAGTAAAGGAAGCGGAAATATCCCGTGACCTCGCCAGCTTTGTGCGCCCTTAGTCCTTGAGGCATTAGATCGCACATACCACGTGATCACGAGAAAAATAACAGTGGCCACGGCGGCAGGCGCTCGCGTGCCTTCGATGCGACATTGATGATGCATGGACGACGTGGACAATAATAATATGTGGGGTTTTACGAGCTGCTCTGCAATCCCGCATTTTGGGATCTGGCTTAGAAGGATGTCGGCAACGCAAGCGAGAGATAGCACCAATGACGCGCAACCTCAGTAAAAAAAAAAAAAAGGCACTCTATACTGACACACACGTATTGCCTCTTTGCCATTGATTACATAACGGCACGCTTTTAAGATCAGAGGCATCGACCTCGAGAAGGCATTGTCCCCTTGACGTTTTCGTTAAAATAGAAAAGAAAAACAAAAGAAAACAAAAAAATCTTCGTACAAAGGAAAAAAAAATCGGAGCGTACTTGTTCAGAATTGCCGTTCTGCTCGAAGGAGATTCTTTATTGAGTTCCTCGGCTCTTAAAAAAAAAACGAAAAAAAGGGGTGCCGCCATCGTGAAGGGGTAATGGGTTTTTTGACGGCACCACTCAGAGTGCGCTCTTCGCATGGGTGCTCAAATTCTATTGTCACGCTTTTCTCTTTGAAGAAAGGGTCAGCGGTCCCGACCCATCGAGGGAATCCAATGTCAGATCACGCAACGGGCGATAATCTGACGCCACGCCTCAACGGGTTAAGGACCGCGCAGCCGCCGCCCAACACGTTCTTGCGATGCTTACAGACCCACTTTCGTATACGCTGCGATCGGATGTGAGAAGCTCGGGTCACACGCGTCTATACTACACCAGCTGCAAAAAAATGCGTGACCTCGAACAACGTGGCCGCTCTTAAGTATGTATCCACGAACAGACGTTGAACTAACTTACAGCGGCGTTGCGCAAAAGGAAAAAACGAAATCCGGTCAACCCCCTCTTCAAAAGCGCGGCGGTTTCCCGGCGCGATTGCATTCGTGGCCGAAATTATAGCGGTAAAGCAAACACTCACGACGCCAGCGCGGCTGATCAACTCGCGGCATTCAGATACGGGACACGAAAGAACTACTTTTAGTGCTGCAGCTGCTAAACGCAGTCATGCATCCACATTATTGCCGCGTTCGCAATACCACGTGACCTGAGGAGGGAAACTAGAAAACTAGAGAGCAGAGTCAATACACCCGCGAGGGAACCCCGCATCTAATTGCAGTAACAGGGTCAACGGCTGCCGCCGAGCTTCGAAGCGTTCCCTCCAGCGCCTTCCCGTGGCAGATCGGTGCCGCAAAGACACTCGCTATGATGAAGGTTGTGACGTTTTGTATAACGTTACAGATTACGCCGACAGCTTCCTGCAAGCTAGCGTCGACGAATGCTTCCTCGAGGAGCGAAACGACCTCGCTTATGGGTTCACCGAAGCGAGCGAAGCAAAATACCGGGAGGAAGTTTGGACGCGTAGATAATTGGTTCGATAAGCGTAGCAACCGCCTCTATTAACGCTTGATTAATTGCCGTCTCTACGAGAACTATTGTATAGAGTGTAACGAAAGAAATTACGCATTATTAGGAGTTTGTGTCAGAGTATCACTCACCTCGCGGCGCGCGATAAGCTATAGAGGCTGGCTAGAGCAGTTGCCGCAACAAGTGCCCATACCATAATGTCGGAGAAAAAAAAAAGCAGGACAATATTGTTGACGTAGCAAGTATCAATACCATGCAGTTCAATGCTATAAAGCTAGACAGTACATCTGCTGCATTACCTGCTGCTGTACAGCCTCCAGTCGGCGCAACAAGTATCCACACCACATTGTCGGCGATAAAAGAGAGCCGGATAGTACAGCTGCAGCAGCAAGTATGCATACATGTTTGACAAGTATTCGCACTTTCCAGCACCTATAGGGGGCGCGGAGAACGTTTCAACATGGCGGGTCGAGAGGTGATGGAAGCGACACGAAAGCGTGCACGTCTCGAGAACCGGGCGGCTTACGGGCCTCTGGTATCTCTAAGCGCGGATCCTTGACCTTGCCAAGGAAACACAGAGATGTGTTGTCGAAGGAGAGGCAGCTTTTAACGCTGGCTATATAATATGTTGTGGAGTACGTGAGACGACAAGCGCGCGGCCGTCCATGTGGAGTCCCTCTGCCTGCAGACAAGTGCCATAAAAGGCCCACCGCATAGAATAAATAGGCAGTTTTAGAATAGCGTACGCAAAGCTTTGCGTTGGGTTTTCGCGCAACTGCGCATGCGTTATACGCTAACCGCTTGCGGGCTCCCGTTAAGTGAAGAAAATAGCGGGCCGCTAACGCTTACTTAGCGTACGCTATTCTAAAACTGCCTAATGTTCAAGTCTGCAACGCAACCGGTGCCGTAAATGTCAGTATTTCTTCTTACGTTTTGTAATCTCTATATGATGTACGAGAATTGACACAAACCAGCGGTAGCGCTCGTGTGTAAACAAAGCGCCGTCCCCCCTTTTGCGCTGCCTAAAATGAAGTGTGTGCATTCACGGCGAGATACGTGGTTCCCCGCGCCGGTTTAGCTGTGAAGTGACTGTTCAAGAGTGACACTGAAACAGTTATGTAGTGGCGATTCAGCAGATATGAGCGCGATGATGAGGTATGCCAATACCCAGCTTCCCGCACGATTGGCGTTTTCGCGTGCCTTGGGGTGGTGGGGAGACACTGTCACTTCTTCATCCTAGTGTTATAAAAGTAGCATTATGTGCTTAAAGCTTCCCGGATTCATTACGCATGTGGCAGGCTGTCGCATGTTACCCAGCGAAAATAGCACAGTTTTATGTCGTTCGCATGCCTTATCATTGATTTGTTATTTTCAGGGAGAATGCACATGCAAGGCCGGTCTCCTCTGCTCTATGCAAAACATGATATATGGAACAGGTTAAAAACCTTTTAACAACATGAATTTATCATATTTTGTTGGTTGTCTTCTGCAATGTGCACCGAGGGACTAACAGTGAATGTGTGCGATATGCCGTACTAAAAGCTTCAATGAAAAAGCAAACATAGAGGCATCACTGCAATAAAGAAATGAAATTGCATCTGGTGTTGTTGATGCACTCCTAACCGTGACTTTCATAACCTGTTTCTACTTAGCAGTCACATATTAGTTGTCCTCATTGAAATACATATGACCATTTGTAACTTCTTTCCCAATGCGGAGCTTGATTGTCCATAATTACTTCCGTCGTTTTTTTCTCTTTTGGAAAGCGGTGCAAGCTGACTTTTCCAAATATTGCACGATTTGTGCATTGCGGCACACTGCACGTGCGATTGCTCTTCGCTCTTAGCCCGTTTTTCTCCATGGCGCACTACTACGACGCTCCGGCAGCCACACAAACATGCGCACAAACGTGGCGAGTGGGAAACCCACCACCGTCTCCTGCCTTCCGAAAAAATCCGCGCGGTGGCGCTAGCTCATCTGGAAAGGCGCTCACGAGACGACGACGAAGAAAGCAGGCACAGGACAGGCGCCTGTCCTGTGCCTGCTTTCTTCGTCGTCGTCTCGTGAGCGCTGTTCCACAAAGATGAACGCATACCAACTCGCTCAAGCTTCCATTCTTATATAGCTATCGTTTCCGTATCAAGTAACTATGCCGTATACAGTGGGCACAGAAAGTCCTACAGTTCCGGAATAAGTGACAATACCATGCACAGGTTAGGGCTGGCCAATGTGTTAGCCGGAGTTGGGTAAATTGTGGTTTAATGTTGAGTAAATGATGGCTGATGTCGCCTAGATTTGGCTAATGTGGACTAGAATTGGCTAAATAATGGCGTCCGTCAGTTAGTGTAGAATAATGATGACTACTGTCGGTTACTGTTGGCTGGGGTTGGCATGTGTTCGTTAAATAATACCGTCCTCAGCACAGAAGGCTTTGAAAGCGTTATCGCGTTTCTTGCGGAAAAGTGGTCTTATAGAGCAATACTGCAAGTCGGCCTAGTTGAAACTTTAGTTGAAACAGGCATCCCCCCCCCCCCCCCCCCTATCGGCACTAAAGGCAGGCCACAGTGAGAAGCGCGACACCCCTTTTATTATTTTTTTAATTTGTCATCCATTGCCACGCTTGTTTTCTTTGTGACGCGACCAGGGGGACGGGGGGCGCTGGGCACACTCAACGCCCCCCCCCCCCCCCCTAGCGCGCCCAAGAAAAAGATGCTGCTTGCTGCCTGAAATCAGCTGAGATTGTTACCTGCGATGCTTTTTTCCCTTTCTCTCGTTTCGTCTGTGCGCGCCTTATACCTTTGCACGAAGCCCATACCTAGAGACGATAGATGTATTTATTAGGTGCAATTACAAATGAAATCATGTAGCCGAGTTTAAACGCCACAAATGATGCCAAGCATTATGCTATTGCGGCTCTGCTGAACAGCTTTTGGTAATAAGAAAAATAATGGCCAACAATTATGCACGCAAAATAATCTTTACCCACGAAATGAGCAGCCCATGCATTTATATGTGGAAGCATATATAGCTCGGGTTTCACTAAGCCATTATCACCTGTGTCGTTCATAAGCCGTCAAGAGAACAGGAGCGATCATAGGGAGATGACGCACCAGAATTCCAAGACCCTCTCAAAATAACGGTGCCATTGGTGTGATGTGCGACAGTTAGATGCCTGATCTGTTCGCCCAGGTTGGCGGTGCTCGCCTTGGCAAAAGAATCAGGTGGGTACTAGCGGGAGCAGGCTGATGGAGGTTCTAGCCCTAGACTCTTTGTCAAGTAGGGCTAGTTCCTTCTCTCACATTTTTTCGCGTACTCGGCGCCAACGCAGGGTACTCTAAGGGGCTGGAACTGCTTTTCTTATTTTTAAATGCGAATGCATTTCTTAGTCGGGGCATGTCAGGCGTCTGTCGGTGTCCGCGCGTCGGCAGGTGTTATCTCTCCGCTCTCACTCCCTCTCCCATAGCAACAGCTGCGGGCGCGCGCGCTTATCCTCGCCCCTAGCAACCGGAGCAGGTGGTGCGGGCGGAGTAGCGGAGAGTGAGTGGAGAGGAGGAGCGCGCTCTGGCGTGTGAGGGCGCTCGCATCGCGAGAGCTCGGCGGAGCTCCCGCGTGTGTGGAGAGAGTGTAGGAGAGGGTAGGTGCAGTGCTTCGCCGCTCCTTCTCTCGCCGTTCGCTCTCTCTCCTCCCTGCGCCTCATTCTCCCGTCCACTCGCTCGCAAGGACTTGTACACCCTTGCCTACACCGGAGACGGAGTCTTTGTGGTGACTCCCGTGTGTGACCTCGCGCCCCCAACCTCCGCTCCGTGGACCGTGCCGTTTTGCCGCGCAACTGGACGCTTGCTATGGAAAGTTGTGTTGTGGGCCTTCCAAAGTATCTGGACCCCATTCCGTTGGTTTGGTGACTTGAACGCTGGGACGTTGAGAAAGAAGCAAGAGCGGCGACCCGATGGGTTTGGTGGGAGTACATGCCGGACAAAGTACTCTATGCAGTGTGCCTCCGCCGAGTCCCGACAAGATGTCGGGACTACCATGCACGGACAGTTGCAATTGATCCCTGCCTTTACCCGAAACTGTGGACGTGCGCCATGTCCTTCTCAAAGCCCCTTGTGACTGTACACTTTAGCGACCCACAAGGCTGAGATTATGGCCCGTCAGTACAATGACAACACAACAGGTGCTGATTGAACTGTGTAAATAAATGGTTACGGTACAAATCCTCGTCCTCGTCATTAATTTACGCCATTAAATTACTACGCGTTGTACTCTCGGCGCAAGAATTCATTCGCATTTCTCACGCTCCCCTTTGGGGAGGTGGGGGCATTTTTTTCTTCTGCCACATTGATGAGACGCTTTACTTTGTGTAACTGATCTAGAACTGCTTGTGGCGCATATCCTTCTGTGTTTGGCTTTTTCTTGTCTGTGCGTGTCTGTGCTAGCAGGTATGGATGGATGGAAACAACTTTATTGAAAGTCCGGCGATGTTTAATAACCCGGGCTCAGGTCTCCCATGAGGGGACTTCGAGGCCTTGCCTCAACGCCGCCTCGCGGGACCGCTGGACTGCCCATTCTTGTGTCTTGAAGTTGGAGCTGCGCCAGTGCGGCTGCCCCCCTCGACGCGAGAGCATCCGGAGCTACTGCCATCTGAGCTGCTGTGACAGGGCACTCCCATAACATGTGTGAGAGCGTCGCTCTGGTTGTCTGGCATAATTTACCAGTAGCATTCGGGTACTGGGCAGGGAAAATGTGCCGCAATCGCACCGGACTGGGGAAGGTGTGTGTTTGCAGCTGTCGCCAGACGACTGCCTGGCGTCGTTTTAGCTTGGGGTGAGGTGGGGGCAATATCCGCCTGCCTAACTGGTAGTGCTTGGTGATGTCTTTGTACCTGACCAAGCGTTCTCGCGTGTTTTGAAGCAGGAGGTCCGAACTCGACGGGGCGGTATCCGACTCTGCGCGGCGGGTCATTTCTCGCGCATAGCGGTGTGCCACCTCGTTCGAATTAGGGACCCTCGTCTTATATTGAGCGCACCTTCCTCTAACGAATTAGTCGCGAGTGCATCGCCCGTCCATGTATTTGTCTTCTGAATGTGAACGTAGCTTTTGCGCTGTGGTCTCGAAACTGAATAGGTCGGTTGCACAATTTCAGTGCAACCAGGCGGTGACGACAACCGCTCGTCGACACCGTATAGATGTTGAGGTGAAGTATTTACACAATATAGTTGAAGCATCGTTGTCAAGAAAGCTTTAAAAACTACTTGTTATACTTATAAGTGAAGACGGCATTCTACATTTTTGGTCACGTGAATTTTTCTTTCGATAACGCGTATTCTGATTGTTCACATCGAAATGTCGCTACATTATGTAGAAGCAAAGTTAAAATTGTGTTTTATTTTTAAGCATGCACTAAAACATTTCTTACAGACAGTCCTTAAGCAGTGTCGTATTCTCCTTTCCTTTGTTTTTCTTTTTCCTTTTTTTGCTCTCCTTGATTTTGTAACATCTCTCTTCTATCATCTTTTATTCCCCTTACCCCTTCCCCCAGCACAGGGTAGCCAGCCACTGGCTAACCTTCCCGTCTTTCCGCTTGTTTTTTCCTTCCTTCCTTCCTTCCTTCCTTCCTTCCTTCCTTCCTTCCTTCCTTCCTTCCTTCCTTCCTTCCTTCCTTCCTTCCTTCCTTCCTTCCTTCCTTCCTTCCTTCCTAAATTCCAAATGACGCTCACGCATTGTCTGACAAATTAGCAGGAGGGGTACTGCTTTAAATTTCTTAATGATAATCGGAACTCTGTTTCGACAATAAACGTTCATTGCTTTCTCTCTAATACTGAAATGCTACAAATATCACCTCATCAGACCGGTGGTATCTCGGTAGATAAACAGGCAAGTAGACACTAACTTCAATTATGCAGTAACTTGGGTGTTAGCTTACGTACGTGAAAAAAAAAAATATTGAATACCTTGAGAGGGACAAAAAGCCGGCAAACTTATTTAAGCACTGCATTTAAGCAAGTACAGTTACTGGCATCATTCGTGCGAATGTCGCATGAATATTGGCACTACCTAATCGAGCCAACAGGTTAGGTTGTGTCCAGCAAAGAACGAGGCCCATCGATCCGTTACCCTTCTTTCATGCATTAATAAGGAAGAAGAGGAAGACGCTTTCAATGAGGAGAAAGGAGGAGGGGCCACATCCATAAAACGTGAAAATACTAAGGGGGCCGGGAGGCATGCACGTTGTTCTAGAGGATGAGGAAAAACGGGCGCTATCTTCCGCAGCTCTCGCGGGAGCATGGATCAGCAGCATTTGGTGGCGCAATATCCCAAATGCGCAACGAGTTTCCAGTAGCGTCTCCTTTCACCTAGCCGTGTCTTATCAGCGATAAGTGGAACCGTGCGCCGCGCCCTTAAGCCTGCTGTCATCGAATGATTGTGCCAAGGCAATCCTAAAGACACTGTTAAAATTTGACATGCTTACAAGAGGACTCTGCTCTGTCGCCCTCCATGACGAGCACCCACACAACACCATCCTTTCATTGTCCGGGTTCTTTCACTTGCTTCCTTCTTGGATTCGAAACGGACTCAGCGCGGCCTCGTCTATAAAGCACGCGACGCGGCCGCACATGCTTAGCGCATTCACTCCGGAGCATCTTCTTCGCGGTTTGGCGATACGACACGCTGCCGAGGATAGCTCGCGCGTCGCGGACGACTTGGCTGACCGCAAACAGCGATGAGGAAAAAGACGCCCGCTCGAATCGCGCGTGCCGAACTGACAAACGCCGTCGCGGCCTTCTCGTTCTGCGCGCGGCGCCTTCACTGGATCGGCGCGGCTGAAACCGCGAGAAACGCAGTGAAGCGCGCGCACTTTCTGCGCCCCTCGAAATGTGGCGAAAAGTGGAGCGTGCCGCGAAGGGGCGTCGCGACGATACGGTTTCTGCGTGGTGTGTAGACGGAGGCGCGCGAAAGGCGTTCCACTGCGTTTCCTTTCGCGGACAGGGTTGATGCGCTCGGTTGGACACACTGGAGCTTGCTGCAGCAAGCACTGACCCAGCGCCGTATTAGATGAGCTTCGTTCCGAGGCCACGATGTAGAAGCAGAGATGTCGGGGAAGTTTGTCCGGTGACAGCCCTGTCGCAGAAGGAAATGGAGTACTGTTTGCTATGCTCACTGCAGCGCTATTGTGTTCTGTGGTTACTATGTAGACAACTATTGATGAGTCACATGAGTCACTTAGTTTGCTGACCCTCAACATGTGTGCAGGCACACTACATACGCTATCACTGTCTATTAAGCCGACCCTACAAGAGCACGCCTAGATTGAATCATCCTGAAAAGCCTCCGTGCTCGATCTGGCTTAACTGCAGAGTTTTACTGCCTATCTAAATGTTTTTTTTTTTTTCATAACCAGTACAGTAAAAAGGAATGCACAAAAGAAATTAAGCTTCCGTCTCATGCTTCAAGCAAACGACTGCAAATTAGCAAAAATGACGGGAAGGATGTCGTTTAAATGTCCGCGACGAATTCCTCACCAACGAAGGGGCGGGTTCAACCAAAATAATCACTGATAGCCATAGCAATGACTGAAAGCAGAACAGTCATCACGCATGCACTTTCTACCGCGACGCTGTATGGAACTATCCTCCGTTTCACACATCAGGTGCAACGCTGTGGAGGCTAGTGAGACTTCTTGCAGTATGCGTTCGCATTAAGAAATAGTTCAATGTTCTTACCGCCCAGAATAGATTATTCATTTCGCTCTAGCTTAGGCTAAGTATTAAATAAATATGTTTCGTGCCTTAGAAATAAACAAACCCTGCTATCATACGGCTGCATCGTTAAGCGTCTTGATTTTTTTTGTTCTTTTTTTTGTGTTTCAGTTGCACGCCGTCGCGACGCGGAACGCGGAGGCTCGTGCGAGCGTTTAGAACGACAACAGTCGACCACGGGAGGTGTGGAGTTATACATTTGCTGACCGAACTTCCTGCATAGTTTCCACAGCATAGCACCTGATGCATCGCGTTTGTACAAAAGACGCGCAGAACAACGATTTTTGGCGCCCCTCGCGCATCGCCCCCTCGTCAATCGCGACACTTTCACAAGTGTCGCGATTAATCCTCCTTGGTCGCGATGCTCGGCTGCGACACTTCCCCCTGATCGTTGTGCCCGCTTGTCTCGTGACGCAGAGATCGCGATAGCGCTGTTATCAGCAGTTACCCGTTGGACTCACTATGGTACGGACGCGTGTCCTTGGCTCGAAGGAAGAACAGTGGGAACTGAAGCAGCGACAACGCGCGAATGGGCGCGAAAACAGTGCGAAGCCGCTGCCGTACGACTTGCAGCCGCAGCCTTCGCTGGATTAGTGGAGTAGTGGAAGGCTCTGAGTTTTAACAGCGAAGCAGCTTATGGTCGAGGTTTTCCTGGGACTATCGGCGTAACGCGGCCCGCAGCTCTTAGCGGGTATATGCCACAGAAATTGAGCAAGCTCCACTACTCAACTCCGGTCCACTAAAAATGAAGACGCTCTCTTACTAAGCTGTCGTAAGAAACTCGCCTGAACGTCCCGAGGACTGCGTGTGTACTATGCAATAAGAGCGAAATAGGCATTCGTTTGCCGGCAGGAGTCAAACGTATCTGATCCAGAAGCCTGGCGGTCTTTCTCCAATGTTCGGCGATGGGCAAAGTCGGGCGCTCTACGCTAGAAGCTGCCTGTCAGGGGCGTCAGCGGGAATTTGCGCGCGAACGGCAACGACGGCGTCGTTCTGATAAAAAAAAAAATTAAGGAAGCTTCGCACTAGGGGCACCAAGCCCAGGCCCGTAGCCAGGGGGGGGGGCTACCCCCCCGCCCCCTCGGATTATTGGTGTAGTACGTGTTTTTACCAAAAATAAATAATAAAAATAGGTGTTTTTCTCAAATAGTCAAGGTTTTCATCAAGTGCCCACCCCCCACCCCGAAGAAAATTTCTGGCTACGGGCCTGGCCAAGCCTGAAGGAAGTGCGGACCTTGGCAGCCTGCTTTGTTTCTCTGCGGTTTTCTCTTTCTTTCCTCCTCTCTTTCTTTTCCCCCTTTTCCGTTTTTTCTCTCTTTTCTCTCTTCATTTTTATTTTTATTTCTTCCTACCTCTTCATCTATTTCTTTC
The DNA here is from genome assembly GCF_013339695.2 of Rhipicephalus sanguineus. Taxonomy (NCBI): domain Eukaryota; kingdom Metazoa; phylum Arthropoda; class Arachnida; order Ixodida; family Ixodidae; genus Rhipicephalus; species Rhipicephalus sanguineus. Next base: position 146,854,238 of record NC_051180.1, on the reverse strand, counting down.
CCTCTTTTCCCGTTTTTTCCCGTTTTTTTATCTCTCTATTTCTATTTCTTTCTCTTTCTTGCTCTTTCTATTTTTCTTCATATTTTTTATCTTTCTTTCTTTCTCTCTCTATTTCTCGCTTGCTTTCTCTTTCTTTTTATTTCTATACGTGGTTTTGCCTGCGTTACGCCAAGCGACGGCAGCACACGACAGCCCGTGCCCCTAAAGGGCTCCGCACTTATCATCATCAAGGCGCTCGAAGAACAAGAGGAAAAAGACTCGAAGAACAAGAGGAAGCACATCAGTTGCCGCCTTGAAGAAGACAAGACTACTTGTCGAAACGCTTGCTCCAGTGACACTCCGTGTTAAAGGATTTTTCATCTCTTAAGGCTCCGATCTCCTCTGAACTATTGCTTTAAAAGTGGCACGGTCATAATAGGGTACACACAGTTTTACACTGTTAAGAGAGCAGATACGCAACGCTACACGACTCTTGACAACACTAAACATTATGCAACACTGGCGGACAGTTAACAAACTTTAGGCAGTGCTAGCCAGTTAGCCAATGTTATTCAGAGCTAGCCAACAGTTAGCCACCGTTGGGGAGGACTAGCCGACAGTTGGTACACATCAGCCAGTGCTGGCCAATATTATATCCACGGTTAACCAATATCATCCAAAAAGCACTTGCTGGCAATAGCGGACACTAGCCACCACTTAACCAATGTTAGGCAGTGGTAGTCAACTATAAACACCATTCGCAAGCACAAATATACAGCCAACACTATCTAGCGCTCGCCAACTTCAGCCTCTAGTTAGTCACCACTACATAAAATTGGCCCATACTAGCCAACACCACTCAACAATTAGCCACAATAAGCCAACAAGCAAGCGTTAACCAATATTAGTCAACATTAACCAACAGTTAATCAACATTAACCAGTGCTAGTCAACATTTAACAAATACTTTATAGGCACCATCACACAACGACAGATGCCAGTTGGTGAACCAGTGTAGGTTTTGTGCGACTAAATACGGTACATGTCATGGCGTGTATATCAGGTCGTTTACATTATGTCCTGCGTGTTGATATATATCCCACCTAGAAATGTCTACGCTAACATATTGTCATGTCATTCATGTCGTGACATGTCATGTCCATAATATATCATTACCGCGCATGTTTGAAGGGCAGGAAAAGATGGAGGCTTGAAGTGATGAAAAAACCGTTGAACAGGGAACCTTGCTGGAGCCAGCGTTAGGAATTCGCTGCCTAGACGAAGGCAAGTTGACTTGCCGAAACGTTGGCACCAGTGAAATTTTCAGTGCAGCATGCTTAAATGTCATGCGTGCATGTATATTCTTGTAAATAAAATTTTATTCAAACGACCAGGACAGCCCCCTGGCGTGTCCGTCACGTCATTTGTGTTACTAATATCGTGATATAAGCCTTGCCAGATTTTGCTTGAGTTCACATTACCAATACTGATCCGGACATATTACTTTCGTCCGGAACAGCGTTCTTTCATTTTATAATTAACACAGTATTTACGTTAGCAGAAAAAAAACACACTTTATTTCTAATCTGGCATCACACGAGAAGGCTATGTTTTTGAGGTAAAGTAGTGGCAAATGATGGCTTCAACTTTACTACTAAGAACTTGCCACGGCCTCCACTACAGAATTTTTTAAGTGCTGTGAGGTTGATATGAGGGGGAGGAAGGGTAGAGCATAGCATAGCAATGTATAGTACAGTACAGCAAGGAGATGGAAAGGGAAGTGAGGGTGAGGGGCACTTGTGTGAGGGAAAGGAGGAGGGTACAGCGTAGCACAGCTGTGTATAGCATAGTGCAGCAAGATAGCGTAAAAGCGAAGTGATGGCGAGCAGGAAGAAAAGGAGAAGGGGGAGGGTAGAGCATAACATAGCCGTGTATAGCATGTATAGCAATGGGGTTGAAAGAAGAAGTGAGGGTGAAGAGTGGAAAGGGTGCCTCTGTATCACAAACGAAGGTTTCCTTTCCCGCCATGGACGCCGAGCCGGCTGCACGTTCGGAACGCCAGCGCGCGCTTGCCCGTGAGCGCGAGCGTCGCTGAAGGGCAGGCTTTCACGTTGAGTGCAGCCGCATGCATTTTTTTAAAGCTCCCAATTTCCAGCCTTTCTACTTCGCAACAGCAACCCCATCCACTGCATCGTTCTTTGGTGGAACTAGCAAGACAAACCCATATTAAGTTCAAGTCCTTAAAACATCCAGTTTCGAACGTCACACAAGACAACATCGACAGCCGCGGAGCTCGCGGCGCTCCGCAGCGCACTCCGCAGGACTGATCGAGAAGCACCACCAAAATGGAGCATTTTTACTGATCCGAACCAGCTCTGCAATCTCTTCGAACTGCTCTACGTCGTGGGCCTCAAGACCAATTGGCGCTGGAAATAAGACAACTGTACTATCAACTAATACACGAAGGGCATGATGTAACTTTTCAGTGGCTGCCAGGCCACTGCGGCATCATCGGGTAACGAGCATGCCGACGATGTAGCTAAGAATGCTCACAAAAATGGCGTGATGGAACCTATCCCACTATCAAGAAGCGACGCAGCAGCAAAGATTAATACGCTTGCGCATGATGTCGCAAGGTCTATGTGGAACACGCCCGGTTTTCTTCACACCCGTCTTCACCGCCTGGATCCGTGCCTACGACTCAGTATTCCATCTGGCCTACTGCGATCCGAGACAACCCTTCTCTCCAGCATGTGGCTTCGGGTCTTTCACGAACGTCTTTGCTTGCCGCATCGGAATGACAGACAGCGCTGCATGTGACCACTGCGGCAATGACGAAACCATTGAACATATCTTATGTCAGTGCCCTCAGTACAGCTCTCAGAGAGTGTCCCTCTCAGCAGTGTTTGCTCGCCTCGACGACCAGCCGGTTTCTGAGCAGTGAATCTGGGAATGTCAGAACGATCGAGCTCCACGCCAGAAAGCAACGAAGGCGCTGTCGGAGTTTCTGCGAGCGACCTTTCTCGTTGAACGACTGTGACACTGCTGTGTGTGTGTGTGTGTGTGTGTGTGTTTGTGCTTCCCTCCCGCCCTATCCTATTCCTCTCTTCCTTAATTTTCTGTCTCCCCTTACTCCTTCCCCAGTGCAGGGTAGCAAACCAGATATTTGTTTTCTGGTTAACCTCCCTGCCTTTCCGCATTAGATTTCTCAATTCTACCTGGGGCGATTCTTGCTCACCAGCGCTTCACGCGACAAAAATGTGATACGCCTCATAGATCCCTCAATGGGGAAGAGGCCGCTAACCTTCGAAAAATTCAGACGGACGTATTCCCACATCTACTTAAATTACACGCGATACATCCAACGCTTTACCCGGCCGTGTGTCCGTGGTGCGGCGGTAGACCGACTCTATACCACATCTCGTGGGGGTGCGATCATAAACAAAGTGATTTAGCCAATTTCTCGGCAAACCTCTAATAGCTAGTACGGAGCAGTGGGATGCACAACCCGCCAGCTCGAATCCGGGAGCGCAGGTAGTGCTCCTGGATCGCGTCCGGCGGGCAGCTAAGGCCAGTGAAGCCCTGGACGTAGGGCCCCAGCCATAGAAGCTCCAGGATCCCCCTTTCCCTTTAATAAAGTTGCACACACACTCCACACTCTCTCTCTATAGAACACTAAAAGGCGCATCGAGAAGACAGGATGATACATGTCGCTGCATCAAATATGTGTACTCAAGCTACGTTAAGAAAAAAATATTTTTGGAAGAATGATATCTGCCCTGAGCAACTATGAAGGTTGTGCGAGATGTAGTTTGCTTAAAGACCACTACGCTGAGTGATTTTGTGATAATTTTTGTAGATTGCATGGATCGCAAAATTCAGCCGCTTTCTGATGTCCCATAGTCTAGATCGTTAATAATTTCTTCTAAACCCCGTATGCTTCATGTGTCAACCGTTGGTACCGAGACAGCATACTGCTCTCCCATAGTATAGTACACATTTTTACTCTATAAACCGTCCACTTTTTGTTCTAAACACAAGTTCCACGAGACAGTCGATCTCGCAGTTGGGATGGTGCTCTCAATCGTTGAACATTTTCTAAACACACATGTTCTTTGATTAAACACATGTATGGCGCATATGGGACGGCCTTGAGCTCTCTCATAGTAAACTGCATAAAACTCTCACTCGTCAAAATATTTTAGGGGCGAAGCACCTTAAAGCGGCACCCGTTCGTCCCTCGTAGTCGTAGTGCGTAACCAGTCGTAACGCTAGTACCAGATCTTGACCTCCAAGGTGGTGCCGGTGGGAGATTTTTCCTGTGCGTTGTTGAACAATAAAAAATTCGCAGCGTGCGCGTTAACTAAAAGCCGAATTCTTCTGTCTCTCATTCCCCGTTACCAGCCATTGGCATGTTCCAGTTGGAAACGTTAGTAGAAGTAGAAGTGTAAGTGTTAGCTAAAAGCCGACTTCTTCTGCCTCTTATTCCCATTAGCAGCCATTGTTTACCTCCAAGGTAGTGCCTGGTGAGATTTCTCCTGTGCGTGATTACACAATAAAAATTTTGTTCAAAACGCCGTTGATTGATGAAATAAACCAACGAAAGACGCCAGATGTTTTCTAAAAGCAAAACGAAAGAACGCCAGATGTTTCTAAAGCAAAACGAAAAGACGCCAGCTGCTTAACGAAAGACGCCAGATGTTTTCTAAAGCAATGGTCTTCTAAACAATGAAAATTCACAGCGTACATGTAAAATTAAAGTGAGCTGCAAGTCGTCATAACTCTCATCGAACCTTTAGTATAAACGCGCCCGATCTCACGTCGGTGATGATGTACTGGGCAGAATTCACGGAAGATTCACGGTTTACCGATGAACCTCGGCAGCTTCGCCCACTCATCATCATTCACTCCGTGGATATGCTGTGATTTTTTTTAACTGCGGAGAAGTTCACGGGACCGCTCTGTCGTCGTCTCATGTCTCGCGTTGTTGTCACGGTCTCGCGTGAGTGTCACGCAGGTCCCATGTGTGATGCACGTTTGTTACGCCAGCGTCGCTGAAGGGTTAATTCGTCTGTCCGAGCCAGCGAAACGCCAGCGTCGAGAGTTAGTCACAGATGTACGGAAGAGAGAAGCGGAGGCGAAACACCAGCGCCGGGAGTTAGACGCAACGCGCACGGAGCAGTAAACAGTAGAATAACAGCAGAAGGGAGACCGTAGAACAGAAAATAGATAATCGCAGAACAAATATGATAATCACAAGGAAAGAACAGAACAGAAAACTATATAGAATATCATATAATCACATGAAAAGAGCAAAAAAAAAAAAGAGCCGACAAACACAAGAAAAGAACACAAAAGAATAGAAAAGAGGACATAAACACAATATATACACAAGGGAAACACAGGCGAATCAATGCTCTGCAGTTCGTCTAGCTTTCACTTGGGATGGAATTGGATTTTTTTTCGAAACAACCTAATACTATACTGGTGCTGAACTCTGTGAGCAGCATTCACACATGAAAGGTAGGGGACCACAAGCAGAACAACCGCATGCTTTTTGGAAAGAACTATAGAGGGGCTCAAGCGAACAGCCGACGGCGACGCCGCGAAAGAGAATTTCGCAAACCTTTTGCCTGCACGAATTAGCGAAGTATTGGTCAGTCGCGCCATTGCCGACGAGGAGGAACATATATCATAGGCGTGGGCAGGGTTTCCCATTCGGGGAGGGGCGGGGGAGGGGTCAACGTTTAGTCGCAGCACCCGCCCCCCCCCTCCCTCTCGTCGGTCGAGTCCCAAGCACAACATGCTTCGCAATGAATGAAAAAATAAAATAAAAATAAAGATGAGGCGATGACGTGTTTATCACAGTGGCCTGCCTTTGGTCCCTGGCTTTTCTGAAGTAAAGATGGGAAGTAAACAGTTCTTGGAATGCAACATCATGGCCTTTCGGCCGCCTTTATCATCGAAACAGCAACAACTTGCGTGGCCATAACCCTGCTCTTTAATCAATGACGGGACTGGGCCGACTGAGTTAACGTTATGTGGCACACTTTGCGCCCCCTCCCCCCTTTCTAGGTGATTCGGGGGGGGGGGGGCGCCTGCCCTTCTCGTGCGACTGCCTATGACAGAGATGGAGGCCTAATAAGTGAAAAAAAATTGCTCCACAACCACTGCCAGAAGAGGCTAGAGAATTTGATTGACTACGGCGGTATAGGACGCACTGTCAATTCGCTTGCGATCGTTGCAGTGGGGTGAGGAGTGGTTTCCATCAATCGATGTTCTAACTGCGGCAAAGGAGAAATGATTCGCCACACGATGGTTGAGTCTGCGGCAGTCAGAGGCCTGTGGCGTAAATTAGACGTTAGTGTTTCTTCCACTGGTCGTTGCGAGGGCCGGGGGCTGTTTGCACAGCTCGTATTTTCTGTGACGTGCTGTGACGTCGGCGCTGTTTAGCCGTATCCTGTCGTCAACCGCAGCGAGCTGGCTATCCTGCGTTACAGAAAAATCTCACCGGTCATTGTTAGATGCCTGTCAGAATACATAACAACGCACGGTGAAGAATCCTTTCTCAGAAGGTGGCACAATTGGTTCTGCGTAAGGCGCTAAGGAACTACTGCATTTAATATATGCTGCTTTTTTAAAGGCACCCTTTCGCTGGCACATATAAGAAAAAATCACGAGTTAATTCGAAGCCGTGTATGTGCCGATCTGGGGCGGCACCACGCCTGCCCGCCACATGCTCGAGTATACGTCGCAGCAGTTGTCAAGTGATGTGAGTGTATGTAAGTTTCGTCTATTTGTTTTTCCGCGAGTTATTCGTAGACTGCTGTAGTGACTTACAGTGCAACTGGACAAACAGATGACAACTGTGTGTTCGTGTTTGTGCACACATGTCGTTTGTACGATGTTTTTATTACCTAATACGGCTACCACGGCCGCATTCGGACTAAAATATTAAGGGAAGGAGACGACCAACGCTGTCATTTGCCATTCCACCCGCCGTGCCTTAGTGTGTCTTGAATATTCTAAACTCCACCGCGAAGGTGCGTCTGACGAGGGGACAAAAAAAGAAGCCTCGAGCAAGTTGGCGCATCGGCCCTGCATTCTCGTTTATAGGACTCTCGTGTCGAGCATACAAAGCGCGTCAGACGATGTCGGCGTGCTGCGGATCGCGGAATAAACATAATAATAAGGAAGTGGAGAGAAAAAAAACAAGAAAAAGTAATATTTATATTAATCTCCACTCGCTGCCGGTCTGCACCAAAAGTAGGCTGAAAAGAAACCGAAAGCCCGAGTCGCCGCGTCCCAGAAAAGGCCGATTCGGGGGCGTGCATTCCGCGGCTTGTCTGGTCGCTGTCTGTGTAGTATCTCTCTCGGCCACTCTCCCTGATGGACAGCGCGGAGTGGTTTTAAAATAGTTGCCGTAGACGGTCAGCTACACTGGCCTCCTGCTGGCACGTGGGTAGAAGAAGTGCCGTTGTCAGATGGGAGGAGACGCGGTGCCCGGAGGCACTTTGTCCCAGAGTTCTACGATACTCATCAACCCATCATCGTCCATACGTCTATCCCGGCACGACCTCCCCCCCGGGTTGAGGAGGGGAAGATTTGTTTCGGAAAGACGGTCCCTGCCCGGACAAGGGGGCTACCGCTCGGCGCAAGGCGCCAAACAGACGTAGCCAGTCTCACGGCCCCACGCCAGAGAGACTCGGCCATGGGGCTACAGTTTGGTGCGGCAACTTCAGTCGCCGCACACAAAACAGACGTACCCAGGAAATACCGCGCGGCTGGAAGCCGGCGGGGTCCTACCCGGACGGGGGGGCCACAGTTCGGCTCGACGAGTCCAATCGTCGGGCACTGAACTGCGACCGCATTGGGGCTACCGTTTGGCGCGGCAACCTTGGTCGCCGCACCCAAACTAGACGTACCCAGGAAGTACCGCGTGGCCGAAGGCCAACGGTGTCCTACCCGGACAAGGGGGCCGCCGTCCGTCGCGGCGAACAGAGTCACCGAGCACAGAACGGAAACGACCGACATGGACCTCGTGGGTGGAGCCCAACAAGGCGACTGGATTACCCGGGCGCATGCAAGGCACGGGTAAGCAACAGCGGAGACCTCGACCGTCATTACCGCGGTGTAGCAACGGATGTCGCATGCACCCAGACCGGCTCGGGCTGTTGGTTCCGCAAACACAAGTGACCGGCACGCTAGGCCAGTTCGGTGTACCTTAAAAGGAGCCATCATTAAAAGATGATGGTGATCTGCCCTCCTGACTCACTAAAGATCACTGCCGGACGGTGCCAGGTCTCGAGAAACTTCTTCACGCCCAGGCGCTGCCGTTCCCGGTGGAGGACAAACCAGATCTCCTTCCGCACTTTTGCAAGTACTTCTTGAAGACCCGGCCGCCTCCCATCGAAAACGGCAGCGCACCGTGCCACCCAAACTTGGTAAGAGCACTCGACGAGAAGAAGCACGTACTGGTTAACCGCCTGCGCAGGCAGGGGATTCAAGAACCGAACGGTTTCGAATGGAACTCCGGGGTGGCCATACAAGCTAGCTATCCTTTGAAGGAGGGCTGCTGGGAGTGCACACTGAGAGAAGATGTGAACCAAATCCTCCCTACTGCCACAAAACGGACACTTTCCTCTGGTAGGGATTTTTGTGAAGGGCCTGAATGTTATGGGCAGGCACCCTCTTGCCATGCGGTACATGAATGTAGCGCGCTTGGCGTCCAGAAAACTGGCAGTGATTAGCTTCCAGTTAGGACTGTGGCGGGACAGGTCATATCTCACACAGTGGGCCGGGAGGTCCGGCGTGAGTAAGTCGATTAGATCATGGAGCTCGAGAGAATCTAGCTCTATCCCTGGGTTGGCATCACGGAGGCGAGCCAAGGTGGTGGCGGCCCCCGCATAGAAGGGTGAAGGAGTTCCCGCCCGAGGCACTGAGTTAGAAAATGCCTCAGGTGAGAACAGCCGCAGTCGTGTGCTTAGGAAAAACGACGCAAAGCTTCGAGTTAGGAGCATATCCGATTCGAGAGCTACCCGTGTCCATCTAAGATGCAGCGCAGTGGCCACGATGCCCAGGTCGGGAATTCCGAGTCCTCCCTTATTCCTGGGCAACTTGATCACAGGACGCGCCACATACATAGAGGAGCCACTCCATAGGAAACGAAAGAGGAGCCCCTCCAAGACTAGCTTGGTTCGGGTTGCAACCGGCATAACGGAAGCTACATAGGTCAGAAAAGAAAAGAGCAGCGATCGAATGATCGTTACTCTGGCCGTCAATGGGCATCCCAAGGCACTGATTTCCTGAATCCTGTCGGTCAGCTTTTGCTTAGCCAGCCTCCAGTTTTCAGTAGTCAGGCCATCCGGTTCGAAATGGAAACCCAGAATACGTAGGCGTTGTTGCACGGGTAGGCCGTGAACAGGACGCGGACTGGAAGGAGCGGAGTTCAGATACATGACTACACTCTTGGACCTGTTTATCCTGGCTCCGCTCGCCGAGCAGTACCCCTCCATGACGTCCAAGACGGTGCAAACTGTGGCCTCGTCAGGGACAACAATGGAGAGGTCATCTGCGTAGGCAAACAGTGCGACAGGAGGGGAACCTGGTGGAAGGGGAAATCGACCGATGCTGTTGTCACTGGAAAGCCTCTGCAGAAGCGGCTCGAACGCAAGCACATAGAGGGCAGGCGAGAGCGGGTCCCCCTGCCTAACTCCACGACCTACGTCGAAAGGCTCCGAGATGCGATCCTGTATTACAACAGCCGAGCTGGGACGAGAATAGAGAGCTCTAACCATACTGATAAACTGGCCGCTGAAGCCGGCCTCTCTTAAAACCTTGAAAAGGTATCTGTGACTGATAACGTCAAACGCCTTTTCTTGATCGAATGAGCAGAGAATGCCGCTGAGATTCCGTGCATTCGCCCATTCGATCAGGTCCCTGATAGCAAAGCCATGAAGCTGGCAGGACCGCCCTGGAACACAACATGCCTGGTACGGACCCAAAACCGTGCTTAGCACTGGAGTGAGTCGTACGGACAGGCACTTGGCTATGAGCTTGTAATCGCAGTTCAGAAGGGTGATGGGCCGCCAGGCTCTCAGGTCAGTGCGTCTCGACTCGTCCTTGCACAGGAGAGTGATAAGCCCTTCCCTTTGAGTTGCTGACAGGGTCCCCTCACGAAGAAGCCTGTTTACAAGAGTGGTAAAAGGCTTCCCCAAAACCTTCCAAAACTTGACGTAAAATTCAACGGTCAAGCCATCCGAGCCTGGGCTGCGATTGCGCTTCATAGATTTGAGGGCTGCAAGAAGCTCCTCCTCAACAAGTGGGGAGTCGCAGATATCGACCTGTTCATAGGACTTGACGAAGGGAAACGAGTACGGGGAGGAAGGTGGTTTGGCATAAAGGTTCTTGTAGAACTGCCTCGCCAGCTCCAAAACTCCGTCCTGCGTTTCAACAAGATTGCCAGTACTTGGATCTGTGAGAGAGGTCATAACCGCTCTCTTTCGAGCTAAGTGCCTACGAAGGACGTTCCTGCTACACCATGCCTCCATTTCCCACTGCTCAGCACGCGCTGTGGCTCGCAAGCGGTCCCAGCGTCGCTGAAGCAGGACTCTAAGTTCTTTGCGAAGCGAAGTCAGAGCCGTGGTTACTCCGGGGCCACCGGACAGCGGCTTTGAGAGCAGGAGGATAGCGTCTGAGACGATTTTGATCTCAGCACGCTCCTCGCGTGCCCGCCGCTTGCCCCACTCCCGAAAGCACTCCGCGACACTGGCCTTCACTGCATCCCATTCGCTGCCGCCTAAGTCCTGTCCGCCAAGCAGCGAACGGCAAAGAAGCCCAGCAACATCTTTAGCGGCTTCTTCATCTTTTAAGAGCCGTGGGTTCAGACGCCACGGTCTCTTGCCCTGTGCTACGAGGTTGGAATCGGCGAATCTCAAAGCAAGGAGGCAATGGTCACTCAAAGCGGAAGAACACAACCAGGAGGAGTGCATGCTGGGAACGAGGGATGGCGAGACATAAAAGCGGTCGATCCTTGATCGGCTGCCCCTCCCTGTCCATGTCATTCCTGACTGTACAGGGCGAAGGGTGCGCCAGGCATCGACCAGTCCAAGCTCATCAACAAGCTCCCGCAGCTCTAAGTCGCCTTTCCTGTCTCTATACTTTGGAGTTCCTTTAAGGGATACGCGATCCACTTGTTCAAGAACACAGTTAAAATCACCGACTAAAATAACTCGAGAAGGGCCAACCAAATATGGATCTAACGAGGGAAAGAAATCCTTTTGTTCCTTTCTCTGAGTGGGAGCATAAATATTGACAATCCGAATACCAGAGTCAAGATCTACTGACAGGACACGGCCCTCCGAATCCCTGGCGTGACGCAGCACAGAGCCAGTGAATCGTGGCATCAAAATGATGGCGACCCCCCGACAATGTGCTGCGCCATAACTCCAGAAGGATTTGGTGCCAAACTGTCTGTCAAAGTTGTAAATCTGACCCAGTCTAGACACGTAACACGCCTGTTCCCTGGCACAGCAACTTCGCTTCTTTCTTCCTCTTGTGTGAGTTTTTACTTTGATGTATTCAAGGCTGCGGCCTTCCTCGCCAATCACCGAAGTACAAACTCGAGTGCTGCCGCCACGGCACACGACCCGTGTCAATGTCCGCACAGGTTGAAGAGGAGGAGTTTCAAGCGAACATGCGCGCTGGTCAAGGGGCTGCAGCGCCGTATGTGTATGTGGATCTTTTTATTCTTTATATCGCGCAGGGGCGTATGCGAGCCGTTTATCGTTCGTCGTCGTGGAGGGCTCGGGCGGCCGCCGTGTTGACCGGCCGCAGTGCGGGAAACGTGACCTTGTTTTTCGAGCGATCTCCTTCTCTGCATGGACGCTGCCTGCCAAGTCCGTACACGTGGAAAGTGTATGCAGCGTTTTGCGGGCACGAGGGGGGCATGTCCTCCAGGCAGATTCTTTGCTTTGCTACGCATTGTGATTTCCCTTTCCTCTTTTGCATATGAGAAGGAACAGCTTGTGAGGAACAATCACGTACCGTTAAGTATACTGTAGGTGCAAGCAGGACCGTGTTAGATGGAGTGATGTCTTAGATGGAACGATGACATTTAGGAGTTTATAGGGATGAAATGGAATCAGCTTGCTTAGGGTATGGAAAATGGAGATCGTTGGGGGAGGCCTTTGTCTTGCAGTGGACTGAAAGATAGGCTGAACATGACGATGATGAGAATGCTGCTAACATGACGCACTAAGTACGTTTAAGTAAATGCTTCCACTTTCGACATGCGCGGATTTTTTTCCTTTTTTTTTTGCAGTGGCGGATCCAGGGGGGGGGGGGGGCGATTGGGCGATCGCCCCCCCCCCCCCCAAAGCTATAAGCCAACCCAACCCCCCCTCCCCCCCCCCCGCTTTTCACCTCACCGAAGGCCATTTTTCAGAACGTAGAATTTTTTCAGGTGGTCGCTGTGTCCATCCCAATCCGAGATATAGGGAAGCACCCCTCACACAGCCCAGCGCTTTTGTTAAGAGCGAAACAGGCTTTCTAGAAAAGATTTCTTCTGCGTCCTGCATTTTTCAAATAGGCACCGACGAGCACAAGCCTCAACTATTTTGCTAAAGCAACTGCTGCCTTTATGGAAGCGAGCTAAAGTTTCCTCCCCACTCCCAGGGCCATCAGCTCTTCAGCAAAGCGAGGGGTCTTCAAATTCTCCCATCTTTTTCTCAGAGACAGGAGTCTGTTCTGTGTCATTCAAACTGGCATCTTTCGTCCCACCACGGCCGGGCTAGACTGCACGTGCGCGCTTGAGCGCGCACGTGCAGTCTAGCCCGGCCGTGGTCCCACAAAGCGTGCAGAACAAGTTACCTTTTAGTCAACCTTCAGCGGCTGGTCCAAAAAAAAAAAAAAAGAAGGAAGGCAGGCAGTGGTGCTGTGAATTATATTCGCCGAAGAACCGAGCAAGCCTCCGAGAGCACGTGCGCGGGGTATAATCGAGCGCGACTCCGAAAGCTCCGTTTGACCGTCCTTAGGCTGCGGAGATAGAAAGGGCATTTTCTGGCAACACGACCGGCCAGAAAAAAAGGCAATGGGGAGGAGGGGGCGGGGTAACAAAGGGAGGCTTACTCCGAAACTACGTTCAAGGAATACTAGAGCTCGCCGTTGTGGGAATACTCATTTATCGAGCAGGTGGCCTGCCCTTCCCTCTTTCACCCTCCTCTTACCAACAACACTGATACGTGTTCCCCAATGTTTAGCGGAAATATGCGTTTTCTTCTTCATCAAACCAATACTGTTCATTCATTAAGTGGCAGCGCCAACCCAAGACAATGAACGAGAATGGAATGCAAGGGACCAGACAAGCGCCGACTCGTTGCTCAGTTTACTGCGGAAAGGCAGTTACATGAATATGCAAACTCTAGTAGCGCACGTGAGCAAGGCCATACAAAAAAAAGGTATCACATTGTACAACCAATTTGCAAAATAAAGTATTTTGTCTACAAAAACCACAAAATAATCACGTGACACTGCCACGGGAAAATTCTTCGTTAGTAAGCTTTACGGCTCGCTTACGCAGTTATCTGAACGTCTCCTGATATGTAAGGCTTCTGTTATATTACGTGCAATTTTGTTTCTGTAAGCAAAGAACATCTTTGAATCAGGCCAAACTGGCTCACAAATTTGACACTCTTTTGCAATGATCAGCTAAGTGTGAGTAATTAATTATTTTTGCCTGGTGGTTGTCCATGCTGTTTCAACCGGCTGTTATTATACCAGCCGGTCTAAACGATGTAAACATTATCGTAAGTTGGTGGCTACATGTAAACTACATCCAGCTGAATATCTTTTGTTTTAAGACGCACAATTTTCGTTGTTTCTTTTGTCGTTTTTTTATCGCCCGCACGGCAGATTCGTTTAAAGGTATCGGGGGCATTAAAAACAAACGTTAATGCCGAAACGGCTGCTTGCGTGCTTAACTCCGTGGAAAATGAGATGTATACATTTGGTTACTAACGTGAAGTTTTAAAGTTGGGCAACGGCTTAAATCTTGCCTTTCTTGAGTTGACGTACATCAGTTCCAACGGGATACGCGAATGTCTGGCACACACAAGTCCGACGCAGATTCCCATTGTATTGCCATCGCACATGTCAGTGACCTCAAGGAAGGGATTAAGAGTCTTCAGTGTTTCCCTTTGTTCGTTGGTATACTTTATCCCTACCGTTTATTTATTTATTTCATGATGTACAGCGCATTAAAGTGGAGTAGCTGAGGTACTCTCAACTTCAATGTCTCCAGAGATATGATTTTATTTTAAAAACGCAGAGAAAAGTTCGGCAAGGGTCTGACAGATGCCCTACATATTTCGATATGTGTGGAAGATTCACGAAATGCTCGGGCGGGGCCAACATCCACGTCTCACTCTGTCTAGAAAATGCACTGACGCAAAACCCATTCAGCTGCGAGAGCCGAAGGTAACACAAGTTTCGAAAAATATTCTTTTTTTGCAGTACGGTAACAACACATGTTTGCATTACCTATGTCAACACGCATTTCCACACGACCACGATGTTGCCCTTGCATTAAATTTGAAGGCGTGTCTTTTTTACCGTATAATTATTGCGGATTCGACCTAGTACCTGTGATTGCAAGAGGTACCCACTGGCTGCTCATGTGCTATTTATCTCAGCGCGTTTTTTTTCTTATTTTCGCTTCTTGTTTTTCAAATTATCTTTCTCTTTGTTGTGCTTATCAACCAATCGGTTTTATAGATTTCTGTTCCTTTCAACAGGTAATCGATCGCGGCCACGTTGCGGAAACGCGATATCAGACGCTCCCAGGTATGAATTAAGCAGTCCGAGCCTGAACGGGCGAGCAAAATGGGGCCATTCCTTCTTTTTTCTTTTTTTTCTTTTTTTCCCTTTTTGCTAATGCTAGTAAGCCAGTTTCTGGTGTTACCGTGGCTTGTTGTTCATTCGAATGTGTGAGAAGTTACTTGGTATCATATTCAAGGTTACTCTGTGTGCAATGTTTAGCAAGTGCGTAAAGCACGTTATCACGAATCACGGCTCTGCGGTGACATCTTGTAAGTTTTCTTCTTTTTTTTTTTCAATCTTTCTCAGAAATTCTCCTCATCAGAATGAAGCACACCATTTCTCATCCAATAAAGGTTTGATCGACTCAAAAGCTCAAATGTTACACATTGACTTAAACACTTGTTTAAAGCTAGAGGACGACTTATTGGACTAGTTGGTGTTCGCTGATCGTCATAGTGTCTAAAGCTACGTTTAGGTGCCCTCGCTTGTTTACAACAAGCACGAGATAACACTAACAGTTGTCGTGGAAACCAGATAACTGTATGCCCAACTTAACCGACCGAAAACGTTGGCTTACAGCCGTCGCTACTTAAAACTTGCACGAACTTCATAAACGTCCACACGCACGCTGTAATGCTCCACGGAGCATTCAAACATTCTCCCTGCTTGAGAAGCAGTGTTGTCGGTAACGCGTTACAAGTAACGGCGTTACCGGTAACGCGTTACTTTTTTCGGTAACTTAGTAACGTACTCGTTACAATTTAGAAACTGTAACGGGTAACGTACTTACGTTAACATTTTTCGGTAACGTGTGGTGTCACGTTACTCGTTACATTTTCATCCTGGAGGTGCCGTTTTCTCAGAGCTCGCCCTGACAAATTCTTTTGTCGCTGCGTTGGACTGCTGTCGGCCTGCCAGGCATTGACCACGAAAGCACGGGCGGAATCGCTTTTTTTTTTTTTGTGAAAATTGTGGGGACCATTTTCTTAAGACGCGCCGACTCC
Organism: Rhipicephalus sanguineus; assembly: GCF_013339695.2. Taxonomy (NCBI): domain Eukaryota; kingdom Metazoa; phylum Arthropoda; class Arachnida; order Ixodida; family Ixodidae; genus Rhipicephalus; species Rhipicephalus sanguineus. The sequence continues at coordinate 146,838,438 of NC_051180.1, read as the reverse complement.
TTGTATGGAGGTTTGGGCCATCGCCACACAAAGCTTCATGAAAGCCGCATAATTCGCCATGAGAAACTGTACCGACATGCTTCTCGTGGAAGTGGATGTAGCAGATGCATTGCTGGCACCTGCGCCTTTTCGTGCCCAAAAGACAGGCCGTTTGAAGAGGAAGCGCAAGGGCCGGTCCATACCACGTGCTGATCGTGAAATTTTTTACGTGGGGGAAACGAAGAACTCCTCCGAGAGGCTGCGACAACATAAAAACAATGTCCACAAGTTCGCGTGACAAAGCAGTACACTCGCTGAGCATAGCATGGTAAACGACCACCGCGTCGAATTCGACAACTCCCGCGTCGTCGACTTAAGCGGCTTTCTGTGGAATTCTGGCCGATCCAGGCGACAGCCGGCAACGTCAACCGGTCTACAGGTGCGCTGCCGATCGAGAGTCTGCCTTATTGTGGAGAATAGGCGTGACCCCCGGCTGGAAAAAAACCCTGAAAAAGAATGCGAGCGGGACGCGAAACGTAGAATTTTTTTCTTGTAACGCAAAAAAAAAATTTTTACTCACTACTTTAATACCGCTGTCACACGAACAGCCTTAACCGCGGTTAAGCTAACAACCGTTACGGCTAACCACGGTGGCAGGTGGCTACACGGCAGACATTACCGCAATTAGTGTACTAATCGTGGTTATTGGAAACGGATGATTCCACGAGAGATGGACACGGATCCGAAAAAGATATTTTAGATTTGATTGAATATTTTATATTTTATGCATGTCCCATGCCAGTAGCCCGAAAAGGAATATAATTTGCTTATTAACTGCATAATTTACGAGGGGAAAAATAGCAAACATATTCAATCCGGAGGGACCAATTTCATTACCTATCGTTCTCAAAAGTTCACGACGTTGTAAACAGAAATATTATCGTTACAAACAAGATATTTTGTGTATGAAATGTATGCGCAACAAAGAGTAAAGTAACATTGTTTGAAACTTGTAGAGCTAAGGAAACTGTTTTTTGAAAAATGTCTAAATATGCGACGTTTTATAGTAGCTACAAAGTTGATAAGGCCTATCAACTTTGTTTTAAAAAATAAATTTTGCTTTTTCTATCTGCCACTGCAGCGAAGTTTCTGGTTATTGAACTCCTGAGCGTGTGAGGCTGATCTTGAACACCCTCACATAAACGCTCGCAATTTTTGCGGTAGATATACAGGTTAAAGTGAACAAAAAATGTTTATGCGCAGATATTTTTTACGTAACTAGCCCGTTTAAGCATTTCTTCATTACTACAAAATTCGCGCATTTATTTTGCTAGCAGAAGCACACCATCAGAATTATTGTAAATTTCTTGAGATTTCATTGATGCTTTCTTTGCGAATAGCGTTCATGATTGACTCATATTCTGTATAATGTCACATTGAGAAAAATGGCTTCACCATGTGCCAGAGTCAGAAGCCATCACACGTAACTCTAAAGGCAACTTTAAGCCACTATACCATTGCTAACGTCCGGTACATTTGAGCAAGTAATACTCGTTAAATCAGCATTTTCCGTATATTCGTTGTTTGGGTTAGAAGTTTTACGTGAAACATAAATTTCAGATTTAAATTATTGTTATTGTGCGTTACTGCAGCAAAGACACATCGATTAAAATTTATGATTGCGGAGTAACGGCAGAGGTAACGTCCGTTACTTTTTTTCGGTAACGGTAACGGTAACGCGTTACATTTTTTTGTAGGTAACGTAGGGCGGTAACGCGTTCCTTTTTTTATAGTGTAACGAGTAACGTATTTAGTTACTTTTTTTCAGTAACGCCTACAACACTGTTGAGAAGTCAACAGAGGCCAGTCGGTCGCCTTTTTGCTTTTCTGCTTACCTCACGCAACTTTCACTCACGCGCGCGAGTTAACGCAACACTAACCACTCATAACTAATTCCTCTCGCGTCGCGCGCACATTCAGCGAAGCCCGCCGGGCCGTTACTCACTTTGCACACGTATTCAGCGCCCAGGTTGTATACGTTTACGGCGTGCTTCTCTCAAGTCGCGTCGCTCTCCCTGCGTGCAAAAGTAGCGGCCAGCCCCGAACGAACTCAACTTTCACGCGGGGAGGCCCTCGCTTCGGGGGCTTCGAGTCGCTTATCGCAATCCGGCCCTAGAAAAAAGCTACGCCGACGCGTAAAGTCATGAATAAGCGAAAGCTTACGCAGGCTCCTTCGGCCAGCGCCGGTACTCCTTTATCGGTGCTGAGTGTTCCGTCTAAACTTTCGTTTCTTTCTCTCTCGTTCTTTCTTCCGCCGAGTGAGAATCGGCCTAGTTTACCTTTCACTTTTTTCCTCGAGAGACGCCTCGCACCGAGCTCTCCCGACTCTTCCTTCGCTCTTTTCTCTGTAACTCGTCGACTTCTTTTCTGCTTTGGTCTCTGTGCATGCGTTTCAACACATCTTTCCTGCTTTATTTTTTCCACTCACTTCCGAGCCTACAAGTACCGCCCCTATCGCTTCTCTTTTGTCTGCTCGGACTTTCATGCAGCGTTGACCCGTTAAATAGCAGGGGCTTTCCACCTTGGAAGTACGTCCAGTCGTCGACGGTTCCTTTCGTCAGCTTTCGCTCGAAAGCTCTGTTTTCTTTCTTTCTTTCTTTCGTTATGTCGGTTGTTTTTTGAAATCGTTTCTTTTTAACGCTCCTTCGTCGAGCCTCAAATGTGGGACGAGAGAACGTGCGTGTTACGTGCTGTTACGTTGTTTCCTCGTGTGTCTGCAACGGGCTCCTTTGGAGCTGCCTCTTTCTGCGCCCGAATGTCGCAAGGGGGCAGAGGTGAGCGTTTGAGGAAAACGTGCGCATTCAAAACGCGGTGCGTGTAAAAAAGACTGGCTGATGGATGAGCAAGCCATGGCAGTGTCATTCAGGAATATTTGACTTGCAAGTAATGTGAAAAGCCTGTTGTAAGAGAAGGTCATACCTAAACTGTGCAACACAGACGTTTCAGTTTCAAGTCGAAAGCATCAAGTGTTCCGTTGCGCGGCCTCTTGAGCGTAACACCGCAGGCGAATGAAGGGTTACAGAAATTCACGTGACTACGTCACTGATGACGTCACCCTGCGACGTCATCATGACGTCAGAGATATCAAAAATTTGTGACGCCGTAATGACGTCATCACATGACGTCACGTGATAACATTATCAAGTGACGTCATCACTTGACATGTCGACCCGCCACGGTGTCCCGAATGCTGACCCGAAGGTCGCGGGATCTAATCCCGGCCGCGGCGGCCGCGCTTCGATGGAGGCGAAACGCTGGAGGCCCGTGTACTTCGATTTAGCTGCACGTCAAAGAATCCCAAGTAGTTGAAATTTCCGGAGCCCTCCACTACGACGTTCCTCATAATGATATCGTGGTTTTGGGACGTAGAACCCCAGCAACTATTATATATTACTTCACATGTCGCTTCGTCAAGGTGGACCGATCCCGGCGGTAGTTCAATACCAAAGTGAGGTGCAGGCAGCTTTACTGAGTGCGGTGGTGGTTGTGTGTGTGTGTGTGGGGGGGGGGGGGGGGATCTTAAAAGCGTGTGAATGCGAGCCAGTTGCTAGTCCTGTGTGCTTCTTGTCCGTGTCTACCTTGCGCTGTTTTTTAACTAGGGGAGTTAATGCGTGTATGTCACACTGCGTTGTGTCTTAATGAAGGAAGGAATTTTTCAGCGCTCATTTCTTCGTTTGACACAACCTTAACGAAGACCAGCAGCTAACGATGACAAGCAAGGTATAGGGGACGTTAATTGTACTTGTTTTAAGTGCATTGTGGTGATTGTGATATACAGATGTGAGGAAAGCAAAGTGGACGAAAAGACCACTTGCCAGGTTCGGTCCCTACCTGCTTTTCGTTCACTTTACTTTCTTCACATCTATTTCACAATTGCTACAATAAACTTAAAATAGCACAATTAACGACGTCTCCTATACTTTCCTTGTCTTCCTTATCTGCTGGTTTTCATTAAGGCTGCGTTGTGTCGTGGAAGGTGTCCCGGTTGTGTAACTGAATGCGTTACGAAGTGTGAAGCAGGCCTTCGCCTTCAAGCTTTACAGAGTGCGTAACATGGTAACTTTTTTCTCCGCTTCGATAAAGAAAACAGAAGCAGTGCATTTTATTTTGAAGAAGGATTGGAAATAATAGTAATATCCGGGGTTTTACGTCCCAAAACCACGATATGATTATGAGGGACTCTGTGTTGGAGGGAAATTTCGACCATCCGGTGTTCTTTAACGTGCACTGACATCGCACACTACATGGAACTCTAGCATTTCTCCTCCATCGAAACGCGAAATGCTTCATTCAGTTGTAGTAGATGTAATTATGCAGACATGCCAGTACAAGAGCACAAGTTCTGAGCGATTGCATACCTTTCACGAAGCCGGTTTTAGGAGACTCCATCATGGCGACCGCGCGCTGCGGGCGTTCACTGAAGTGATTCTGTGAAGAGCTATAGCCCCTGTAAACCACTCTGTGCTTTCTTTTTGCCTAAGGTTATTATTTTTACAGTAAGGAAATTCCCTCCTCAGCTCCACATTTGCGGGCATTACCGTCGAGGTCGCCAAACCCTCCCACATTTACTGCGATGGTCCTCACGCAGGCGCTTGAGGACCGATACAGTAAATGTTCTATGGCGTATACACTATATACAAATCCGCAATTTTCTCTCCCCTGCCTTATGCCACAAAATTTACCCGGGAATGTAGCCCAGTTCGGCCTGCAAGTTTTGCTCTGTCAGCAGAGCGGACTTAAACCACATTATGTGACAGTGTAGTAATTCTTCCCCTCCCCCAAGCCTTCGTAGATAATTAGGCTGTCAGGAGAAATGGAAGGCTGCCATGCGCAGCTACGACCCCGCACTTCAGGAGGCTATCTTGAGGTTGGCTGAGGTGGTAGAGGAGGCCTCTACCGCGAGTAGGATCCCTCGCCTGTTTCTCTCAGCCCCTTTCCCTTAAAATGGGACAAATAAAGCTATTTTTCTCTCTCTCTCCCTCCTTGCGAGAGTACGCGCAAAAGTGTCGAATAGGGCTACCGCGTAGTCTTTTAACAGAGCGCCGACAGCCAGACTTATGAGGAGCGTGCCGGGTCAGCTCTCATACTACGCAAGCAAGGATAGATGGTAACTACGTAACTTCTAGCAAACCTTCTTGTGCTCAAAACGCAGATCTGAAACGCCTAGCTCAGGGTTCTCGTATGCCCGTCACGCTGCAATATTTTAAGTGACATTTTAAGTACTAATGGCAATTTTATTTCCTTTCCGTGAGGAACATTACAAAGTTTAAAATAAAATTCATGCGCGGCGGTCAAAACGCTTATGAAATATCTCAATAAAAATTAAATGAAACATTATTTATAGAACAGATATTAGTGAAATGCACCATTGTGGCTATGACATTTCTGACGTGGCATGTGGTGTATGTCGCACGCCGTAAGTTGTTGTCTTCAAAGCAACCTTACACGTTGAAGGTTTTCGTTGCTCTCCACGTATGTAGAGAATACAGGGATAACTTTATAAAATGAAGGAGGTTATGTCTCGCTCCGCCATGCTGTCATGGCCGGGATGGAACGTTGCATCAGAACAAATGCAAAATGTAGCGATTCGTATACACACGCCCTCTGAGTTTAGGACGGCTAATTGTTCCGGACAGATACTGCTCATTGTGTCTCACTGTGTTATTGGTTTCCCTAAAAAGCCTCGAGGTTTGACAAATTTTATTGAATATCACATTACTGAAACTCATCCGGATACATTAGTTTCGACGGGAACAGTGACTGCTTATTTTATAATTAACCTAGCGTTTACTTTAGAAGAAAACAAAAGCACTTTAGCTCTAATCGGGCATGACACGAAAAGGCTATTGTCTTTTAGGTAAAGAATGGGCAAATACTTGCTTCACATTTGCAGCTAAGAAGTTATGAAAGCTTTCACTCCAGCATTTTAAGTGCGGAGCACTTTAGGGGCCCCGTTTGTCGTCCACCCATGCATCCCACGTGGCAGGGATCACGCTCACAGTAAAGCGCTCAATACAGGCCATTACAAGGCCAGCAATGCTCAAAACCGGGTGAAAATTAACGAGCGAAGTCTAAACTAATATAAATAACCGAAATAACCAAGAAGTAATCGCACCACCTGATTAATTTAAAGTGTCCTAAATCTATGTACACGGATGTTCTTCCATTTAGCCCCATCGAAATGCGATCGCCGTGGCAGGGAATCGAACTCGCGTCCTCGAGCTTAGCGTAGCTACCACAGCGGGTGTATACCATTTTTTCCGAACGCAAACATATATTGCAATAATTTCGTGCGTGGATTAGTTCTAGCTTTCCATTTTGGGAAAGCTGCCGCCCTCCCATGGAAGCGCACTAGAGTACTCCAAATAGTCCACATTTTCCCTAAATACTCCAAGTTCTGTATAGGTACGTGGTTGTACTAGGGACAACAGCACGTAGCTCTTTCATAGTAGTGTGCTTAGTTCTCGAAACCCTGAACATTTTGTTCCAATCAAAATATCTGTGGACAGTAGTACTCTCTGAGGGTGAAAGCTTATCGTTTCTTTTGGGACAACTTACCGCTCTATCGTATTAGTGTGCGTATGGTACTCTGAATCAACCGCTTTTTTTTTGCCGTTGCAGAGAAGGCGTGTATCTCGTGCTTGTAGTCACCTGGACCGTTGTTACCAGTACCTAATAAACTTCCCTGTGCACTTGCAACTTGCCATCAAAGGAAAAGAAAAACAAGCCTACTCTTTTACAGCCGTTATTTCCGTGACGGAAATGACGTTTGTCAATTACTGACGGGGCCTGGCATAAACACAGGCCTGCAACGTATTTAGCGTGGTGACTTGCAACATAAGTAAGAATTGCAGGATAAAACAAGAAACACAAAATAACATGCATTGTCATACCCCCATTACATCTTTATGGTGTTTGAAGTGCTTTATCGACCATGGTGGAATCCTAAAGAATGATTACATCTCAAGAAACAGGACGTGGGGCTAGTGCTTGAATCTCCAATAGGCTCGTCAAGCACTCTAAGTTAGGTAAGGCAGTGTACAAGCGTCTCAGCGTCTTACTTCAGTTTAACAGGAGCTCAGCTCTTGACCAACGTACATGTCCATCAGCGTGGTGGCTCTACTTCACCGAGTTCGAAAATGTTGAGAACTTTTAAAGTTATTGCGTAGTTTCAAAGTTCGTCGCTTTGAGCGCCTCGCAGATAAACGTCACGCCACTGCTGCCTAATCACTGCTATCGGTGCGCCTCTCGCGTCTGCTCCTGCGAGACGAAAAGTCTGTGCGTGCGCGCATCGGTGTTTTAGAATATAGTCGTGCATGGGGGAAACACGATGCGCGTCATGCCACGCCCGCGTTTTCAACCAACCACCGCAGTACTGCACTCGGTGCGTTGGCTGTGTCGTACCTCCGCAGTGTCGCCAATCGCGTTCGCAGATTTCAAGTGTTTTGCCGCAGCCGCTTCCATTGGCACGCCATGAGAAACGCTGCTCCGTTACCGCCCACTCTCTCCCTGCGCTTCTCCCTGGCGCGACTATTCACGGCGACTGTGAGCCACGTCGCCAACGAACTGCGCCACACAATGGCCACGTCCTCGAGACGACGCGCATATAACGCTTGTCGGACCGGAGTAACTTGTCAGGTACGCAACATTACTGGCACTGGGTCACGGGGTCTATACAAAGGCCTTTCGGTATCATCTCCCAGCGGCCCTGCGCGACAATTACCCACACGGCAGGCATGCCTCTTACACGCGCTCAGCTGATCGTTCCTTTCTGCACAGACGCTGAACACCGGTGGAGCACGCGGAGCACGCGAGACAGAGAAAAGCGAAATGAATGCTTTCGTCGCAGCGTATTTATAGATCGCTATCGGCAACGCGAGAAATGAGGAAGCGGACGCTGAGGCGTTGGGCTTGCGACCGACCGTCGTCCTGCGGTCCTCACTATGGCGTCGATGTGGCGAGAGCGTTGCGACTCATCACACTGCATTGGATTTCCCGATCAGTCTGTGCGAGTCATTTTGGCCGACGCGGATGTATAGCTCAGTACTCATGGCGCCCTGCCATGGTAAGCATAAGGACGCCGGCTCGACCCCAGCCGTGGAGGCTGCATTCCGTTGGATGTTCAAAGTGCAATAATTATTAGTTGCACGAGCACCGAGTGATATCACAAAAAGTCTTGTAAAAATACAACTGGTAGGAAATCAACAGTTCTGGTTCATGTTGTGAGTTATATTGGATACATATGATATCGACGCACAAGTTTACTTAAGATAAGGGCCAGTTCGCTGAAAGCATAATTAGTGAAAATTAAATGAGTGAGTTCACAGAAACAATAAAGTTGTTACCAACCAACCAAGTTCACAGAAAGGGAAGACGGTTTTCTTCTGAGCAGTTCGAATCGTTGCGGCCCGTGGCGGAGCAGATCTCGACCAAGCGCTCCTTTATACGTGTCCTATGAGATCCGCTTCGGCAGCGCGACGAAACACAAAGCTAACCCAGGGAATACACCAGGGCGCACGAACGCCTACGTGCGAATGCCCCTACCAGACGCCTAAGTCAAGGATTAGGGTTACCTCCAATTATTGTTTACGGGTCTACGTTGAATAACTGCAAGGGTGCTATTTCCGTGCGATCACTCGCACTGACTCGACTGACGCACTCGACTGATCGTGCTAAACCCAGTCGAGTAAATAGGCATGTAAATAAAAGCGCGTGCCTATAAATCAATACCTTCTCTCTCTTGAGTCACCTTCTCTGTATTGGTATCCTTTCACCGTCCCATCCTTTTTAGGCACCTGTTTTTGATGACAAATTCCAGGTGTTGGACTGAGACCTTCAGTCTTATAGCCTCTGAAATTGAATGGTCTGCGCCACATGTTATCTTCTCATTTTCGCTAGATGGCAGAAGAGTTGAGAATCAAGCTTATTGGTGCATTTGAAAACTTTAGGCTGACTTAGGAAGCTGAAAACAGGCACTAGCTCCACCTACATCGGTGCACGCTAGCGGCGCCATCTGTAGTTTGCAAAACAGTTTCTGTGGCCAGATGCAGCGGCTATCTACTAGGAGCGTCGCCAGAAATTTGTTCCTGGGGGCGAGGGTGTTCAGAATCTCTTTATGGATGTTCGCCCGTGTGGTGGTATGTGTATAAACGGGCGCATGTATACATCACATCCAAAATCCTAAAATGTGACGTCGGTTCGGCCACGCTCTCTCCGACGCAGCGGTGTTGGCTGGGGCTTGCCCCTTTTCATCCTCTGTGCTAGCAGGTAATCTGTGTGGGACTGGTTATTTCATAACTGGAAACTGGACCATGGGACTAACTAACCAACCGTGCCGGCTTCGATAATTCCGGGTACAACTCCATAAAATCCGGCTCTGTTATACAGGCCAGGTTTCAACAAACCAAGACGGGCTATATATACGGTTAGCGAGCGCACACACACTCAGTGCTCGGGCAAGGCCCGGGTCGTAAAAACATACCAATGCAGCCCTATAATATAGTCACTACAATCGTGCTCGTATACGATTCGAGATTTAACTGTTGCATGTGGTCATCTATTCATTTCGTTCCAGTGTTACATAGGACAACCAACAGCTGTTGCACAGTACGGAGGGAAAAATTGGTATAAATGCAGACAAGTCTGAGTGATTCTGGTTTAAAAAGGACCCCTCTTGTGTGTCAGAGGCAATCGATGTCCTTATCAAGTGCACAGCCACCACGGTGGACTGGTGATTATGGTCCTAGACTGCTGGCCCGTAGATCACGAGACCGAATCCCGGGCGGAATGTTCGCTTAGCGGTGGATTCAAAATGCTATAGAGGCCCGTATTTAGATTTATGCGCACGTTAAAGAATCCTAGGTAGTCAAAATTTGCGCAGCCCTCCATTAAGGCGCTTCTCATAACCATATCGTGGTTGTGGGGCGTAAAACCCTTGTAATTATAACTGATCAAACACACGGACAAGGCAGTTACCGGCCGTTGAGCAAGCATGGCGCAGTGTTGGGGCAGCTTGCTTATGTTGCCCACGACGTGTAATGAGTCGTTGCATTTTTCGAAAAAGAAACTTATGCAGCACCTTCCTGAATGGGAACTATCCACGACATGCGTAGCTTCATATGGCATTTATATGGCGGTTGGTGTGTGTTGAAGAGTTTTGCTCACTAATGATGCGTATGAGGCTACAGCTGCGTGGATTGCTTTATTTCCATTCACCAGAAGAATATTATTTTTCTTTTCCTTTCTTTTTACTTCCTCTACCTTGTGTTACGTCTAGACTGCACGTGCTTTCTTCTTTTTGGGGTGTTGGGTCGTAGTAGTGCACAAAGGGGCTTTCTGCTTTCACACGGACTTTTTCGATATACTCTCCATGCAATGCTATACGATAATAAAAGAACAAAATCGACTGCGTGCTAACCACGGTTTTATAAAGCAGCACTGTGCAGTACCTGACAGCGAAATAATGTAACTTAGTAATGTCGAGCTTCGGGCTAGTTGGTTCTGCCTAGTCGAAACGAAACAGCGCGACTTTTTCAGACGGGGACGACACTAAAGGGAACGACACGAAAACTGCTTGTCCGTGTCGTTCCCTTTAGAATTGTCCCCGTCTGACAAACTCGCGTTGTTTCCTTTTCACTATGAGGAATAATATTGATCACGTGGGGTTCCTTAGCGTTCACCTTAACGTGAGCACGCGACCATTTTAGAATTACGCCGCCATAGCCATACAGGTGCCGTTCTCGGCACCGAAACCAGCAACGTTACTGCGATGGGTGACGCACGTCTTTCGACGCCATTTTTGGTATGAAATTAGACTGATAATTGTTTCCAAACCTCGAAGCCTACGAAGTCACATTCTTTCACGTGCGAAAGGCGTGTGGCAGGCCTACGCGCAACTTCGCAAAAAAATATACGAGCAGTGTTTTTAACGAGATACGTCCATCAGCGCGGGCTCAACCACTGCTGACCCCGGCGCCAAGTCCTCTTCTATAAACACGCGGCGATCAGCCCAATTCAGCACACTGCTCTTCCCAGCCCTTTGTGCTTCAAAGCAAGGGAGCCCACAACAACTTCCTTATTTCTGTTTCTCTTTTTTTCCTTATTTTTTTTTATACCAACATCCTCGCTGATAATAGGCCAGTGGACGCAGACGGCCTTGCCAAGTACGCCCGGTTTTCGCTGCTGGGTGAAGCGGCGCCTGCGAGGCAGGAGGTGGAGTGGTGTGGGCCTACTTGTTTCGTTTTCCTGGCTGTTACTTCTTGCACTCTGCTCTCTGGCTGCGTAGCACGGCTGCCTCCTATACGCGTGCGCGAAAGATTTCGGGCAAAGACTGGACCGTTTTCTCGTCGAAAGATTGCACTCCAGAAAACAAAAGAGCGAAAGAAAAGAGAATAAAATCAAAGCAACGAGACTACGTCGGCATGATCCCCAGCGGAAACTTACACCAAGAGAAGAAAAAGGAAATAGAAATAAAATAAACGAATGGTAGCAAAAAAAAAAACAAACAAAAAAGTACGTGCATCGTTCCGCCCGGGTAGGTGCGCTTCTTCTTTTCCCTTTATTTCTTTTTGCTTGTGTTTTCTTTGACATGTTTTAGATGAAGAACGCGGAAGCTGGGAGGCCTTTGCTGGCGGAGTTCTTGGGGGGTTGCTTGAAAATAGCGACAGTATAGTAGAACAGTGGGTGAGTCGACAAGCGCGCGGCTTCCGCAACGACAGGGAAGGGGACGCTGGGGGGATTATGTAGACGACCTCCGCGGAGGCTGCCGGCGGCCAGAGTAATGCGCAGAAAACACGAAGGAGGCTGATGGCGAAGTCGGTGGTGGACGTGTTATGTCTCCGCAGCCTCAGCTGCTTCGGCGTGGAGCCATGCATTTATGAGTGAATCTGACTTCCTGGCCCGTATGTTCACCGGCGTGCGGCGACGGTCGTGGCACCGGTGTTGAGTTCGGTTGCATCACTATACTTCCACTCGATGACGTAACCCTTGCACGCATGGACGCTGGCGAGAAAGTGGACCCGTGGTTTTTCAGAGTGGGCGTGATTCTTGTTATCTTGTTTAGGCGACGCAGTTGAGGCTAATTCGGCGGATATCTTTCCGTGCTCTGTCGGTGTGTTATAGAAGGACAGCGGAGACTGGTGGTTTCGCAGGAAGCCTTGACCAGAATGACCAGAAGCATAGCCATGAGTCACGAATCTCGTTATTTGTTAACAGCGTCAAGAGTGGGGGCTTTGTTTTATGTCTGCGGCTCGCACATAACGCGATTCAACATCAACCAGCCTACTCAGTTACGCCCACGCGTCACGGCAGGCCGTGCATGATGCACGCAAACTGGCATCGAGTACAAGGTTCCGACCACTGCGCTTTTGCGCTTGCGTGATTCCCCTCCCGAATTCTCAACTCAGCTTGGAAAGTAAATGAAGACCCTCCTTTCTAGGAAAAAATACAACATTAAAAGGACAAAGATTAGTGACCAAAAATCAAGGTCAAGAAGCCCCGCTTTGTTTGCCTAGGAATGGCGCAACGCGATACTTCAGGAGAATGAAATACACCGCAATCGATCAACCAGCGCTTCTATGCCATAGCTGCCGACATGAAATTGTGATCTCATCCGGTTTTACGCGACGGGAACAAAACGTTGCTACGCCGCTTGCACCTAGAAGTTGCCTTTACGAAAGCCCATACCCATACCCATAATTAATTGAAAGGGCGGGCAGTGCCAACTGGAACATTTAAGGCGTAGAAGGAACTATAAAACACCTGTGTGGCAGCCCAGCATACGGCTATGACAGGCTTAACCTTCAGGCAGAATGAGGGCACTTAGATGAAAGGCTATTCATAGAGGAAAATCTGGGGACAATGGTCTCGTGCCTCTGCGATGTTGTTAAAGCGTTGCTGCGTTTTCTTGCTGATCCATCAAGCCATGCGAACGTTTGGCAATCGCTTCTAGGTGCACGTGTCTGTGCAAAATGCGAACTCCTCCTTTTCATATCGAAGTCCTCTTTCCCTTTTCCCAGAGCAGCGTAGCCAGCAGGGCTCAGCATGCAGTTCTTAACCTCCCAGGCTCTCCCTCGTGACCTCTCTATTTATCCCTCTTTCTCTCAAAAGTTTTAAGTGTGTATAAGGAAAGGACCTAGATGACACGAGGATACCCGGCCGCGTCGCTGCTTCTGTGTCATCCCCATTAACGCAAGGAGCTCACAATTAGCTGTCGCTTTAATCAAGCATTGTTTCTGCGCGAAGTTACGTATAAGCGCCAGTAGTCTCAAAACGCTACAGTTGGCACCACAGAAGTATCATTTCTTTCTGTATGGAAGTATGCTTGACTCTAGTAAATGTGACGCAGAAAAAAACATTGACGGTTATGGCCAATGTAAGCGTACGGACACGCATGTCTAGAAACCTCAGCCTCTTAGTTAGTGTCGACCCTTAGTTTCCGCTGATTGAAAGTACCACACGAAAGAACTCGGATGGACATGGTGTATTGCTTGGATTAACTATGTGTATCGCGCGCTGCCGAAGCGGATCTCAAAGGCCACGTAGAGAGATGCGCGCGGTTGACAACTGCTCCTCTAGGTGCCGCAACGACCCCAGCTACTCGCAATACTTCAATGAAGTCAGGCTGGCATGAGTTCACTGAAAGAATGCCAGCAGTTGGGATGGTTGCGGCACCTGGCACCCTCCCCCCCCCCCCTTCCCACTCCCATTTTGTCCAATAAAGTTAATTTCCTCCTCGCCATTTCAATGAATTCAGTAAGCTAATTTTAATTAATTATTCTGACAGTTGACTGGCCCTTTTCTTCAATCAAGTTACGTTACGATATTATGCGTATGCAATAAAACTCTCATCTTGAACCAGAACCGTCGATTTCAATTTCAAATGCGAACCCAAGGCACCTTGAGCGTTTCTATCTATCTATCTATCTATCTATCTATCTATCTATCTATCTATCTATCTATCTATCTATCTATCTATCTATCTATCTATCTATCTATCTATCTATCTATCTATCTATCTATCTATCTATCTATCTATCTATCTATCTATCTATCTATCTATCTATCTATCTATCTATCTATCTATCTATCTATCTATCTATCTATCCGCCCACGTCTGGGTGCTCTCGTGATCGCCTCCTTAACTTAGTACAGACCAAAATTGGCATGGGAGGGTAAGACGGTTTGACGAATATGACTGTCTGGTCATGACATGAATAACGTGAAAATCCTGTCGCGTACGTCATCAAACCCTTTCCTCCAGACACAGGTGGCACACGCCCGTACACCAAGAGCTGTGGTATACGGGTATGCGCCACAGGTGATTGATAGTTTATATCTTCCCAGGAACTGCGAGAGACATCGAAGAAGAGGAAGTGGCGGCCGCGGTGGCCGGTCGTTCGACGCTCTCGCAGCAGTGATTTTCTGCCTGGTGGATTGGTGCGATCTGTTGTCGGGGTGTCGGTCGCGTGTCGGGCGGCAGTGTATTTGTGAGTTTTCGTTCTATTTTTTCCCCTTTTTACTGACCTGATCGTACTGTGAGTACCTAATGTCTCTCTCATCCCCTGGCCAGAGGTCTTTCCTCTGGACGGCCTCTCTTCCCAATAATGACATGCCTATAGAGGCTTTTTTGCGCAGTGGTATTCACAGCGTGCCAGTAGCACTAGTGCCGACCAACGGGGGATTAATCCGTGTCAAAAACCCAAAGGTAATTCAGGAGGAGTTGCGGAAAGCTACCCCACACTACCAAAACATCACCGATGTCCGACAGTTTGGCAGGGGCGGAGTTCTGTGTTGCTCTCCGGACCAGGCCTGTGTTTCTGACCTCTTAAAGTGCTCAACGTTTGCATCCCATCCGGTGAGCCCATTTATTCCTGCTCATCTCGCTTGCGTTAAAGGCTTAGTCCGCGGAGTTGACTCGAGCCTGTGCGCTTCAGAGGTTTTGGAAATGTTTTCAGCGGCCGGGGCAACATCAGTGTACCGATGCTCTCGCGTCTCTGATAATCAGAGAGTCCCCACAGAGTCGGTCATTGTGACATTTGCAGGCATAAATAGGCCCACAGAGATTAAGGCATGGCCCTTAATTTATAGAGTTGAAGCACTTACTCCACGTCCACTGCAATGCGTTCAGTGTTGGCGTTATGGTCATACCGTTAAGGGCTGCCGATCATCTCCTAGGTGCCGCATATGCGGAGAAGACCATGACACTAGAACATGTAATTCCCAAAGTGAAAGATGCTGTCTTTGTCAAGGTTCGCACCCTGCTGATCATGCAAACTGCCTGGCGAGAGCTCAAGAGCTTCAAATTTTAGAAATCATAGACAGGCAGCGATGCTCACGCCGTGAGGCTAGGGCTATCGTATTAGAGAGATCCTGTGGATATGCTGAAGCTGCTGCGCGGCATTCTAAAGCCATGGATGCATCTATAGGGGAAGTCGTGGCAGCTGCTGTCGAAAAGGCTATGTCGAAAGCACTGAATACAATTTTTTCAAATCTTTCAGAGACAATCGGACAAGTTTTGTCGGCTCAGATGTCACAAATTTTGCAGGCTGCAGGGCGAGCATCTGCTGATACAGGTATTCATGTGGGCATAAATGAAAAAACCATCCATGAGGGCATAAATGAAAAAATCACGACAGAAACTGCGTCTGGCAGTTTTGCCTACACTGATTCTCCCACATTTAGTTTAGAACAGGAGGATGGTAATAACTCCGAGACCACTTCACAAAGTAGTGAAAGTATGGATTTGGACACTAGAGCCGCTAAACGTCGGGCTACCCCCCACTCCCCGAAATCTGTTCTTCTACATAGATTGAAGACAAAAAAATGTCAGGATAATAGTCCACTAACGAAGGATGATTTCTTGAAAGACAACATTCTTCAGAAAGCAGTTGAGACCGCCGGCCTACCTTCAACATAGGGTCATTAAAAGTACTTCAGTGGAATTGCCGCTCACTTCTTGCTGCAGCAACTGACCTGTTAAAACTTTGTGCAGAACTTACTCCTGATTTAATTCTATTGCAAGAAACCTGGTTATCTACAGAAAAAAGTTTTAATCTAAATAATTATCACTGTTTTCGGTTGGATCGCCCTTCTGGTAGAGGGGGCCTAGCGTTTTTCATCTCTACGAAATTTGGCCATAGAGCGAAAATTTCATATCGGTCAACGTCGGCAGAAAGTGAAATTTTGGCATTGGACGTAGCTATTCCTGGATATACACCATTTTCCATAGTGAATGTTTATTTCCCTACAGGTGTTCTGAACACTACTTTACTTGATTCCGCAGTAGCCGCATGTAGAAAGAATATAATCATAGCAGGAGATTTCAATTCACACCACATTTCGTGGGGTTACCGATCCGATGCGTGTGGTAAACGGTTGTTAGAATGGTCCAGCTTGAATGACGTTCATTGCGCGAATTACAGAACTCCAACTTATGTATCTGGCCTATCAAGTTCTGTGATAGACTTGACCTTTTCAAGCTCGAGTTGCATTATTTCGTCCTGGTCTGTCATCACATCGGCCACAAACAGTGATCACCTACCAATATTATTTGAAATAGTGTGCCCACTTACTTCGTTAACCAAACATGTTCGAAATTATGTTAATTACAGCAAATTTAAAGATTCACTACGATCAGGCTTAAATAAACAGACAGGATTAAGTGATCAGGTAAAGGCAATTCATTTATGTCAGCTATTAGGTGACAGTAGGAAAAAAGCCGAATTCAGAATGCAATCAACTAAAAATAGAACGCATTCACCATGGTGGAACACAGACTGTGATCGCGACTATAGGCGACGAAAAGCAGCTTGGAAGAAGTTACTCTACAACCAGTGCCCACGTAATTGGAAAGACTATAAATATACCGCTGCCACGTTTAGACAAACGGTTGACAAAGCAAAAGAAGATTATAACTCCAAACATTACAGCTATATGTCAGAGACCAAAAATAAGAAAGCACTCTTTAGGTTTCTGCGATGCAGAAAGATTGTTCCACCACCAATAAATATAGAATCGGTTTGTTTATCACCCGCAGAATTGTTGCAGTCATTGGAGACAATTGGGAAGGGATTGGAAGATCGCTTTGCATCGTTGTTACCCTATCATTTGTCAGTTACAGGAAAAGCTAATGAATATAAGGCAACCACATTAGAAGAGATATCAGAAATAGTAAAGTCACTGCCAGCTTCATCTCCAGGTCCTGACAACATAACTACAGGCATGATAAAAATTTTGTTTGATTTGTCTCCCAGCGATATTCTTAACTTTATAAATTTTTCTATAGAAAACGCATGGATTCATCCCGAGTGGAAAGTCGCCAAAGTAATTCCACTACTTAAAAAACAGGGCGCTGGCTATGCAATCGACAATATTAGACCTATTTCGCTCACTTCAAACCTTGTAAAACTAATAGAGCGGGTTTTATATAGGCATATTGAAGAATGGGTAGAAGAAAATCACATATTGAGTGATTCCCAAATTGGATTCAGACCTGGGTGCTCTATATGGTGTGCACATGTTGATCTAGAAAGCAGAATTAAGCTTGCTCGGCACAAAAAGCAGTACGCCGTACTGGTAACCTTAGATATTGCTAAGGCGTATGACAGTGTAGAGCACGCCATCTTGATTAATAAACTCCGAAATGTTAACGTTCCTGAGTATATAATTGCATGGATACAAAATTTTTTAAGCGGACGCACATTTTATTGCTCGCAGAACGGCTTATCTTCTAAACACTACAAACAAACAAGGGGAGTTCCTCAAGGATCGGTTCTCTCGCCTATGTTATTTAATATATTACTAAGCTCTATTCCTTCTCACAATGATGTGCAAGTGTATGTATACGCGGACGACATTGCATTCGTTTCAGCTTCTAATGATATACACTTGCTATATAATATTCTACAATCATATATGAATGAGATTGAAGTATGGCTTAGTGATCTGCACATGTCCCTTAATGTTAACAAGAGTGCTCTTCTCGCGTTCCCGTTGACATCTCCTGTGCGAATCGCACTGATGTATGGGCAGGATTTTATTCCACAGGTAGAGTCATTAAAATATTTAGGCATAGTATACACTACCAATCTTAATTGGAGCCCACATATTGAATATATTGCATCCAAAGGATTACGTGCACTTGGTTTGTTAAGGCGAATCAGCGGCGTTCGTTTTGGAATGCGTAGAAAAACATTGTTAATGATATATAGCATGTACGTCCGACCAATATTAGAGTTTGGATGCGTGTTATTCTGTGGGGGACCCGCTTATAAATTACGCCCTCTCCTAACTATAGAACGTGAGGCATTACGGATATGTTTAGGCCTTCCTAAGTTTGTAGCTAATAATATCCTTTACCATGAAACATACCTGCCGTCTCTGCAAACTAGGTTTCGTATTCTAACAGTCCAGACATTTCTAAACATCTATGCCTCCCCACAGAGACGCTCGCAATATATATTTCTTCGCGAACCGTCCAGATTTTTTGATTGTGAGTGGTCTCGGTTACATCGCCCTCAAATAATTTTCGTACAGCAGCTGCTGGAGCCGTTACAAGTAACAATGCGCGAAATAAGTTTCCCAAGTGTACTCAATCATAAAACAATAATAGAATTTGATGATATCTTTCCAAAAAATGCTAAACTATTGCCTATTAGATATTTAAACGGCTTGTTGAGCGACCACCTTAAGAGTCTACGGATAAGTTCAGTCATAGCCACAGATGCCTCCGTTGCAGATGAGAAGGCAGGAGTGGGCATTTATTCAACAGCTTTAAACTGGTCCTTTTCTCTTCGACTGCCCGATTTTACGCCAATATTCCAGGCAGAATTAATGGCAATTATTCTGGCATTACGCAAACTCCCAGCATCTATTTCTTCAGTGGTTATATTGACCGACTCTTTGTCAGTTTGCACTGCTTTGACAGTACCAAAGTCATTGAGCTGCCTGTCAGAATTATATACATATATGCCCAATCATGTACGTATTGTCCGTTTGGTTTGGGTACCAGGTCATACTGGAATAACTCTAAATGAAGCAGCGGACACATTAGCGGCGGCATCAATTCAGGGCCCGGTCCTGAAGGTTCTAAGACCCTCCTCCCAAAATACTATCGCACGATTTCGATATTTTTGTATTCGAGAGGAACACACACGATCTTCTGTTCTAAACGGGGCAGACTTTCAGCACCTTAGGTTTCCATGGCATAGTTCATGGTGTGGCACAAGACAATTAGAAGTTACGTTAACTAGATTGCGATGCAGAATTCCCTCTTTAAATTTTTACTTACACAGGCCTGGTTTTGTTCCTTCCCCTCAATGTTGTTATTGTTCACAAGCAGAAACCATAGAGCATTTTTTCACAGAATGTCGCAGATATCAACATCTAAGGCAAAGATTTCTTGAACCTCCTTTCCGAAAACTTGGGCTTGAGCTTTCCGTAACGGCATTACTCTCCCTGGGGGCGTCGGCACTGGGTCACTGCAACAGGGACATATGTGAGGCAGTAATTAACTATATAAACGAATCAAAAAGACTGCCATGCTAATATTTCTAGTACACACCGGTGATTTATTTATTTCATTTATCGTTCATAATTTATTTAATGCTTTTATTTAACTAACTCTTTCTCTTCCATTTTTTTTTCTATCTCTTTAGCATTCAATTGGGAAACCGCGAACACAAATAACATTTTCGCTTACCTAAAATTATCTCTTTAGAATTATCCTTTTTTTTTTTTTGCCCCCCCCCCCCTTTTTTTTTTTTTTCACTCACACATCCTACTGCCGCACGATTCGTGGCCGATCCCCCGTGGTGGGTTGTGCCATTCCTCTAGGATCAACCAACCAACCAACAGACATTGGTAATCTAAATGCGAGAGCGTTAAGAAAAACCGACACAGGCAGGGCTGATCCGACGAATGCAAAGAATAAAAATTAGGATTCCAGCAAGAATCGGACCCAAGCATTCTGCGCTGAAACAGTGAAATTTCTTAAAGACCCTATGCAGGCGCAAGGTCGGTGCAACGTCAATTGATATTCACAACATCGCACCGTAGCTTGCCCTTCGTTTCGATAACACAGACGTCTGTGCTATAGCGTGAGGGCTGATACTATGTCAGACCATAAGTTACCATTTAAACTCCAGTGTAATCGGCGTGCCTGATAAGCCCACGATATGAACACAACTCCTCCACTTACAAAAAAAAAACACGTTGATCCACCTCGTAACGCTTGCCTCAAAGCCAAAAAAATTGCAGTGGCTTAGCTCGGCTATGCCAGGATATACGTAGCGTTAGCAAAGGTTCAGCTGAATATTCTTAGCTTTCCAGATTGTCTAGGATTATTAGCTTTCTTCTGTTGATTCTTCGTACGCTGAACCGCTAATTGCCAGGTAACTACTTCGGGATCCGATGAGATAAGCTTCTCGGCTCTTCTGCGCCGTCGAGCAGCATTTGCGCTTTCTTTCTCCATGGCGTTACCCACCTGCAAACGCCAGTCAGATGCGCTATCAAGCGGCCCCAGCGCAGTGTCAGACGGCGCCTGCACAGCGAAGGCGAATAGCTGCGCGCGCGCCGGCGCCACTGTGTCTATGGCTACGACGTCATTCCTCTCGTATGCGGCGCAGACCAGCAGTGGCGAGCCGCGCGCGGCGGTGGCGGAGAGCGCGTGAGATGCCATCTCCGGTGGCCCAGCTGTGTGACATCACTGATCCTCATGCATGCGCAGCACGGCTCATGACCATCCACGCGAAATCGGCTTTGGCTAGGCAAGTGTAGCTAACGCTACAAAACGCAGCATAGAACTACTGACTGGCTGCCAAATTTTTTTAGGAGGTAATTTTACCAATATTAAGAAAGCCGGAAGTACCTGCTCGACGAGATATTTCTGACTGCGTTTATCTGACCCAGCATGAGCCAATACTAACCAATATTTCCCATCGTGTATAGCTCACTAGCCACCTTTTGGTAGCACGTGGTAGCACATATGAAATATTTGTTACACGTTTATAAGAGCGGGTGTATCCAATGCTGCGCGACTGTTAGCAATATCAGCAAGCACTAGCCAATGGTTAACCCCCACTAGCTATGATTACATATGAAGCAGCGCACGACGACAGGCACAAAAGGAACGAAAGGAGCGATTGCGAAGTGTGCTTTTTAGAAAATATGATGTAGCCTGAACGTCATTGTAGCACGTGGTACACCGTCTTGTTGTATATTAACCATGTTTTTCTGCGAAATAAACTAGTTGAGAGTGCAGCGGTGTCCCTTTCGTTCCAACTCGCCCAACTTTCGACATTACTGAACCCCACTAGCCAACAATAGCGAGCCTACACCAGCACATGAGCCAACGTCAGCCAGTGCACTCAAGATTAGGCAAACACTAGCCAGCGCTAGCCAGCATTGGCCAACACCAGCCGACAGTGAGCTTACATAGACAGGGGTAATCAACACTATAGTCAACATTAGCCCGCACTGGCAAGCACTAACTAGCAGTTAGCCAACAATTATCCGGTGCAAACAAACAGCAGGCCAACGTTAACAAGCACTTGCCACCACTACCTGACAGTTATCCAGATTTGTAGGTAACGCGTTACAAGTAATGGATTACTTGTAATCGATTTCATTTTACCGTAATTTTCAATCAATCAGCGTAGCTATCCTTGTAGCTATCGTTGCTTCAATCAGCGTAGCTATCCTTGTAGTGTAATTGCTTTTTTCTTGCGATCGGTTACAAAATTACAAATTACAAGATTACAAGTTGGTCGGATGCTCCCAAGAATTCTCCTAGGGACGATTTCTTCAGCTCTTCGCTGCCTGTAGCCTTTTCTTCAAGCGCCAACAGCAAGCACTTCGCTTCCTGCATGACTCGCATGCATGTATCGAATCGCTGCGAAACCACGTAGTGGTGCGCAAGGTGTTCGTACAGTACAGCACCCCACTTCCCTCTATTGCGTCCGTGGAGATGGTCTTCAGCGTTGCCGCGGACGTGTTCACGTGGAAATGCTGAAAAAAAATTGATCGACACAAACTTCGAGAGACAACTGCTGCTGAAACTTAACAAGGTGTAGAGGACGAAAACAAAACAAGTATGAAATATGTAAATGTGGAAGCCCTATTTAAAATATAGCGTGGCATAAATAGCAAGGCCACCCGTAAATTGAGTAGGAAAAATAGGTATCTGCACGTGCATACCTTAAATTTTTATGTCAAATTTCAAAGCGCATCTTGAAATTTGACACGAAGATTTGAGGTATGCACGTGCAGGTACCGACTTTTCTGACTCGATTTACCGACGACTTCCCTATTTATGCCGCGCTATATGTGCGTAATCATAAGTATACCGTAATATACCTATACCGTAATCATAAGTATGAAAAGTAACGTGAGAAGTAATCAATTATTCGAGAGTAATTTTTCAATTACTTTTTTGAGGTTGTAATTGTAATCGCTTACAATTTAACAGTGAAGTAATTGTAAATCGGTTACTTTTTACAGTGAAGTAATTGTAGTTGTAATCTCTTACTTTTTTCAGTAACGTACAGGTCTGCATTTAGCCAACGTTATCCTGTGCTTGCCAACGCTAGTCAACACTAGCCAAAATTGGTACACACTCGCGAACACGAGCCAACAGTTAACAAACCGCAGCAAACATTAACAAGCACCAGTCAACAATATGCCGCAGTTAGCCAACGCTAAAGTTTGCAAACGTTAGGCATCATTACACAATACTAACCCATGGACAGTTGGCCAAGTAGTGTTGGTATTATGCGAGTAAATACAGTGCATGTCATGGCGTGCATGTACTGTCATGTAATTTATGTTATGCACATTAAAGGGACCCTAAACCACACCTGTTTTGTGCTGCTCGAACGTATAATTGCAATGGTGCCACCGGTGAGTGACATCGAGTACACAAGTTCTGGTAGACGCGCATCTTCGTGTTGCTGGTTTTAGAATCGGTGTCATGGCTGATTTCTGTGAAGACGTTGTCAGCGATATGAAGCCAAAGTTAACACTTTGTAGGACGAAAAACTTGAAGGACGCTTAAGCTTCGCATTTAAGAGCATGTATTGCAAAAAATGTGGAATGAATTTAAAATTGGCCGTTTGAGCCGAAGTATTCACAGCTATAGCGATGTTTAGCGTTGCGTTCGAACTTCTTGGACGGTGTTATAATAAACCGCGGTTTCGGTTATAACGCCCGTGCAACATGCGCCAGTGCGCGGAAACTTGCAGCTCACTGAAAAGCTTTAGCGCAATCTATTTAGGATGAATGGCGTCGCGCCAGCTGCTCTGCAACTCAGATTATTGCTTATGAAAACTTAGGATGAAAGACTTGCACAGGGAATGAAATGTTTCCTGAGTGTTTTCTGCGCGTTGCGATTCTCAAATATTCTGAAAAGTAATTGAGAGAAAACACAAAGACAGCCTTGGGCAACATTGCAGTTGTAATGTTAACCCCTGCAGCCCAGCATTAACCATTTCGGTACGTTGCTTTTAGTCCGTTCTGGAGGTTAGGTAGCTTACGACTCTTTCGCATCTCTCGATCGCGTATATTGTGGCGCAAGCGCCGAGCGGCGCATACTTTTCTCGCGCAGCGCTAGCGCTTCACATGTTTGATCCCTGGTTGACAATGGTTTATCTCCTCTATCATATAAAGCGTGTCGTCGCAGAAGTAGTTGAAGGTTTACTATACCTTGATATACGATAGCTTGCACAATGCCTAGTGGTGTTTGGCAGCGCCTGGTGGCACATCTCCATCCCGACGACTCAGGTACATGAACATGATTAAACCTTTTTGGAACCTGAAGTATTAACATACACCTGGACAGAGCTTATGGGAAATTCTGCGCAAAGATGGCTTCGACATGTATATAAAATGTGATAGTTTCGCCTCAAGGGCGAAGCAATGAATGCGATAGCAAGAAATTGGAATGTCACAGGAAGAACGGCAAGCAGACTTGCTGCGCGATGCTCAAGCACAAAGGACGCAGGAAAAGAAAACACACAAGGCGAGTGCGAACTAACAACTGCCACAGCTCGCCACTTGCAGCGCGCTGCTGAAACACAAAGAAGGAGGCACGAAAAGAACTCACAGGCCTACACAGGACGAGCGCGAACTGTCACAGTTGTTACTTCAACTAACCCCTACTTTGGCTCTTCTAGCTAGCGCATCACTCCTTTCGCAAACGCGGCCGCTGCAGCGAGAAAGGTAACCTTTGTGTGGTCTATAGCTTCAACGCTAACAATGCGGTAAAAGCACAAGACGTACAAAACTCCTCCTCAAGAGATAATCACTCGAGCACGGTCGACCACGCCCTGTATTTCAAAGTACAAGTCGAAGGCGCACATCCCAACTCCGGCGAAACACTAGACAGTTTTAGAATTGGGGACCTAAGAAATTTGTGAACCGCCAGGACGGATGCGCAGAACGCAAGCCACTCTCTGACTCTTGCGCTCCCGTTGTCCCAAGACCCTGTAGTGCCCTCCTTTGGGCGGCGAACAAAACCGGAGAGCGCGCGACCTCAAGAGAAGAAAATAAAGACGGCGCTTGGCAGTGGCACTTGAACCCACGGCTCGCGTTACCTGGAGGCGTCGATTCTGGTCACCGAGATAAAATTCATTTGGCTGTAGTTGGTACATATTCCTCAGGCTAAAATTACAGCGAAAACACACTTCTTTGCCCTTCTTTCTTCTTCTTCACTTCTTTGTCCCAGCACCCATCTGAATATGATTTCATGTCTTCGTGTATCTAATACACTATCATCCTTGTTACACTCTTTGGTTTAGAGCTATTGTTGTGTGCGCATATGCGGTAAGTTTGCCTTGGGCTTATATATGTATTGGTGTATGAAATAATGAAGCAGTTGTTAGTCAGCGCTTGTGTCGTACGTTTCTCTTCTTCGTGGGTGTCTTGTGCGTTTATGCTGTAACTTTAGCCTCAGGATTCTGGTCGCGGTGTAACATATATACTGCGATTATGGTTCAGCCGTCTTGTTTCTTCCCTCCTGTGGCATAAGTCTGCAAGTGCCAAAGCGTTCCCACTAGCTCGCACTACCACGAGCCTTGGGACGCTCTTCTTTTAAAGACGATAGTCTTTCTTGGGGAACTTAAACGCATAAATTTTGGTCTGTCTTTCTGTCTGTCTGTCTTTCTGTTTGTCGGCACGTCCCTCGATTCAGCCACTCGGCCAAAGTTGAACCACTTGCCCAAGGGCCAGCCGTCTTGAACTGGTACGGCTGTTCATACTTGTGAACGTTGTCGATCAAAAAGTAAATATCATGCATATCTGAGGTGCAACATCACTAGGTAAGTATTAGGTGGCGTGTTCCTTTAATAGAAAATGCATACATACGTAATTTTAAGGACCCTAGTTTCTTAAGCTGCGCTGAAAATGCATAAGAGTGGAAGCTTGAGCGAGTTGTTATGCGTTCATCTTTGTTGAAACAGCGCTCACTAGACGACGACGAAGTAAAAGAAGGCACAGGACAGGCGCTGCCTGTCCTGTGCCTTCTTTTACTTCGTCGTCGTCTAGTGAGCGCTGTTTCAACAAAGCTGAAAATGCGACTGCGCTGAAATTTGCCTTCCTCCGTGCCCTTCGCACGAGCTCATTGTTGTGTTTCGGTTTCGGTTCTGTATTGCACTGTACGAATGCCATGGGTTGGTGTTGAAAAACTTTAGTTTTGAGAAGGCCAAGAAGGTGAAAAAAATATTTAAAAAATGAAAAAGCAGCGTTGTGGGCGGCCTTCAGGCTGCCGGTTGTGGGCGCCGCTCTGGCGTTCCTGTTTTACCCAGGCGACGTGTAAATAAAAGAGTGTGTGGAGGGCACTCGTTGAGTGCGGACGTTTCTCTGCAAAGGTCTTCGCCTGCTGCTGCGCCGGGACTACCAGCACGCAACACAGCACTCATGTTTCCCGACGTATTGCCAGATGGCGTCCATATCTCACACAGCGCCTCTTCTATCGTCTTTACACGACATTTGCAGCGAAGCACGCAGATACGCGGCCAATTTTTTTCCCTGGCCGACTGGCCATGAGTGGCGTGGCGCTGTAACTCCAAAATGGAAAAGTAGCGTGGGTCGCCAGCGATGCGACGCAAGCACAGCGCGGGCAACGATGCAGCATGGCCCGCGTCTCGCATAATTTGAATTTCACCACGTGGGGCGTCCCGCGCGTTTCACCCAACGCCGCGTGTGTTTGTATTCTGCCGTTAGCATCCTGGAGAACGAACGAGGCATGGCGTAATTGTCTAAGGCAGAAAGCTGCGGAGCGTGGGGTCGCAGGTTCGAAAACCCGGTCAAGTGATTCGAATCTTTTTCTTCTGCATTATATCTATTTGTGGCGTTTATTTATATATACATACATATGCATATCCAGGACATGACGGCGACGGCAACAATCCGCCGAGAGTGTCCATATAAACGCTAAGTGCACTTTGAAAAAGTGTCGTCATTTGAGGAGAGAAACCGCAAGATGTGGGCTCTCTAGTAGTCCGTGCCAGTGCACTGGTAGCTGTAGGCGGTGGAGAAACATCGTTAGTCCATCTGGAAGCGGCCCTGCGCTGGCGAGGAGGCGTCACACGCTGACGCGAAAGAGCGAATCGCGCAACTGCGTCGTCACCGAATCCAGTCACCATGGACGCCGCATTTGACCGACTACAAAGTTTTCTGCAATATTGCAACGAGAGCTTCCGCCACTATGAGACTATCGAAACGCTCGCAGTCACTGCTCGTTAGTGTTATGATGCATTACTCGTGGCCGCCGAGATTGTTTCCGGCAGCGCGCCGTTGGTAGCATGGTTGCTAGTGTTGCTCAGGCTGCTGCTCCATTCGCACGGGGAGAGCATAATCAGAGAAAGCGGAGTGACAGCCAGAAGAGCGTCGGTTATAGGAGGCTGAACTGAGCTTCCTTAATGAGCTTGAGCTAAGGTCGCCATCCCGCGTAATGTTGAAAAGTTAACGAAAAGATCGCACCACGGCCGGGCTAGAAACGCGACGGTTGTCGTGTCTCCACTCTAGTCTCGCCGTGATTTCTCACGGTTCTAGCGGAGAACGCGGTGTGACGGCCAGGCAAGCGTCGCAGAACTACTTTTAATATGGATGGATGCTATGAGTGAGGCTTGGGTTAAAGCCGCCACCTCGGGGTGTAAGGCGTTGCCAAAATTACACTTCTCCTGGAAACGCGCCGAATGGGACAGCCGTAGCAACGGTGCAACGGCGCATTGCCGGAGCTAATCTCGGAGGTCATGCATTACTTTGCCCTACCGCTTCCAAACGGCGGCACACATGAGAACCGAGAGGACTGGGAGAGGCAAGCGTGACAAAAGACACGTTCGTGAAACTTCCTGCATGTGTGACCGTGGTGTAATGTATAAGTAAAACAAGTGTGACCGTGGTGCAGTGGTTAGAGCGCCCGTCACCTGTGTCGCTGATCGAGAGGTCGTGGGTTCGACTCCTGTTTACTGAGCTGTTTTTTTTTTGCCATCTGATCGTGTGCATTTTGCTAACGTATTTGCGTGACGGAAATCCGCTATCGTGAAACATATTGACCCTATATGGTCAATGGCAGCTGCCAGTACTGTGGGGAGGTAGCTGATACCTACCACATGGTCTGGGACTGTTAGCGTAATCCAGCCCTTACCCTTAACACTATCCCTATCCGAGAGGATTGGGAGGAAGCCCTGACTGGGTGTTCAGACCTTCAGGCCCAGAAGGCATTGGTCCGGAGAGCCAGACTGGCGGCTTCGACCAATGGGGTTCCGGACTATAGGGACACCATGTACGTAGCATGTAGAGCCCGACTGTGAGGCTCACACCTCTAATCTTTTGTAATAAACGTTTTTCACCACCACCACCGTGATATCTTGTCTTATGCCATGTGACCCCAGTGGCGTAATAATTTTGGTTTTGATAGTATTTGTGTATATGGACCGCGGTGGATATTTTAATAGGAGGGCCTAAAAACAGAGACGCGGTCATGGTCCTGTCTTAAAGACCTCATAATACCGCTGTATTGTCAGGTGACGTCCGGCGTGAGGTACGTTTGCTTAAGTATACGGCATGATACGCCGCACGACCACTCGTACGAAGAATAATGTGCGACAGAACTGCCCACAAAAGGTTCCCACATCCTCCGAAAGGTTTACACCCTGGTTCAACTGATTCTTATAATTTCACAATATTGTGAGCGGCGAGAGCTTACATATTTCTATAACGTCGTCCAGACAGTCAGATGATTTTGACATGCGCTTATATCTTTCTAAGCGCGAAACAAACGAGTAAAGGGTCAAAATACCAATGATCCCTAGTGGCACAATAAGTTGTTATACCAACAGCCGTATCTCCCGTAGTCTGCAACACGTGACAGTAGCTGGTTTTGACACAAAATGTGCTTACCTCCTTTCACAGGAACACACGAAAAATGGAAATTTTAAACTGGTTATTGCAAAACTGTAGCAGGTCGCCCTTCCCATTTGCTGTTGTAACGCATAGTTGTTAAAGAATTCTTCCATGAGCGTTTTGTGCATGATAAAACATAACCTCATTCCTTGCTCGCCAACACTACACCGATTCTACTCTAGTTTATTTTCTTTTTTCTTTTTTTTCAGTTGCGGGTGCCGGAGGACGTCTCTCTTCCGCCCCAGCACAAGCAGGGCGGTGTTGTCTTCCTCGAAGTAGGAGACGTCTCTTCCCGAGACATCGCGTGCCGCGCTCGTGAAACGCACGACGAGTGATTGCGGCGCACGGTCATTTGCCGTGGTACGGCACGGCAGCTTCGCGCAGTGCGCGGCCGCGCATATGCATTATTTACGACTGCCTGGTCAGTACACAGCGTCAGCGACTCACGCGCGGTCTCCTTCTCGTCCATTCGTCATTTTCTGCGACTGCCCGCGTCCGGCCACCGCCTGACCACTTCCTTGAGGGCCTTCCGTGCCTTTCTCTCGAGCGGCCGATTTGACGCGCGATTGTCGAACGCTATACCGCAGTGCGCACGGCATAACGGGTCACTTGAGCGAATGTACCGCATATGGCGGCATAAAGCCATCCTACCCTCTTGATTTTTTTTTAACGCGAAACGTACGTAACACAGACGTACGCAACACTTACACGGCGGTTCTTAGTATCGCAGTTTAGAGTGCTTGAATAGACTTCAACAAAAAAGTTCTAAAATAAAGAAATGACAACTAATGAAGTTTACTTATTATGAAAGCTATATACACAACATCAGCCGAACCTAGTCCCTGAATGGTCCCGGGAAAAAGAGAGAGAGAGAAAACTTTAATAATTTTCGGCAGATTGCTGAGCGACCGTGTCTCCCGGCAGTTTCCTCGGCCTGCTGGATCAGCCAGAGTTGCTGGCCCAGGCCAGAAGTGAGCAGCGCAGTCCGCCAACGCGCCCGAAAGCATTCATTTGATGCCGCGACCCCTGTATTGCTGATTAATGCTGGACATGCCATAAGGATGTGATCAAGCGTGGCTCTGGTGTTACAATACTGGCATAGTTTAGTTGCGAAAAGTTCGTGATATATGTGGTGCACGATGACGGGGTTAGTGTATGTAGCCGTTATTTATTTTCCAGAACCATAATATGCATATGTACTCCTTAGTAATCGAATTAGTCTTCTTGACGACGTTATGCTTGACGTATGTTGTCCTAACTAAGCAGAGGAATAGTTTCAGTTTTTGACACCCTTGTATATATCCCGAGGTAATACCAAGTGATATATGCATAAAACTTGGGAGAAGAGCGAAGGAGGCACTTTAAGCCTGACGAATGGATATGGGAGAGAAAACGCGGTACTTCTTACCCGTGCGTGCATATACTGTATGACCGGAAGCCGCGAGCGTCGTATGTCAGTGCCTCCGAGGGATGCCCGGAAGCCATTTTTCCGTGGCGCCGACGGAGGGCCCTCGACACGCACGTTCTATTAACCGCATTACGCAATTGTTGCGGCTGACCTGAAGTGATTCAGCTATGACCTGTGGCTCATATTTCGCCTTCACATTTTGCTCGCTGCAGATAGGAACCGAAACGGGCACGCGTGTTTTCAACGCAGTAGAACCATGTCGAACGAAACGGGATCCGCCGCCCACCGATTGTACAGCGAGGGTCACCGGGTTAGCAACTGCATTGATCGTTCGATCGAGTTTCATTTCGTTCTCGTAAACGTTCTCAGAATAAGGTTCGATTATATAGCCCCATTTAGGGTCGTTAAGTGATTGTTGCCCGATCAATCAGTATCGTCGCGTTATCACCGTGCTTTCAGCCCAGTAGTTCGATCAGTACCCTCTGAAAGACTTTCTGACGCGTTGCGACGACTGAACGATCGGCCGCTCTCCGTGCAGCTGCTGCTGGAGCACCGTCACCATCGTTCGTCGGCCCACAGGGCAGTGAAGGCACTTTTGTGCTTTTTCAGGACGACGGACCTATGCGAACGCCTTTGACTGTTGTAATGCAACCCGCACGTACAGGTCAGTTAATTTATTGCTTATTTCTTTCTTCCTTTCCTCCTCTCTTTCTCATCTTTCTATACCCCTTTGCCATTCTTCCAGCGTAGGGTAGCCAGCCGGACATGGTTTAAGTTACCCTCCACCCCCCCCCCCCCTGCTTTCTGCCTTTCTGTTTTCTTCATTCCGCCTGGAGGTAATTGTAAACATTAATAGCTTTTCTAGAGGATACCACCAACGAAGACAGCGTTTTCTTTGTGCTGCGCTTTGTTTTATGAGTGATAGCCATGCATACATGCCATCAAGAAACGCACTCCTGGTCGTTCGACGCTGAAGATTGAAAAAAAAAGAATATATAACCAACTCGATGCTTTGATCTATGCCGGTGTCGACCTAGTTGGCTGTCTGCCAAAACTATTTATATTCGTATAACTGCGACAGAGCGAAACACGTATCCGAGTAAATAACAGCATATGTGCTTGTTTGCATAACGAGTCGTTGCGTTGAAATCTGAAATAGCGATAATGGGGAAGGTATGCTTCATGAAACTGAATAAATTGTCGTAGACTCTGGAGCTGTCGTTTCGACCACACACACACACACACACACACACACACACACACACACACACACACACACACACACACACACACACACACACACACACACACACACACACACACACACACACACACACACACACACACACACACACACACACACACACACACACACACACACACACACACACACGCACGCACGCACGCACGCGCGCACGCACACGCACGCACACGCACGCACACACACGCACGCACACACACGCACGCACACGCACGCACGCACGCACGCACACACACACACACACGCACGCACGCACACACACACACGCACACACACACACGCACGCACACACACACATGGGAGTGTCATAGTCGTTCAACAAGGCGCGTTGTTCGTAGGAACTTCAGCAGCTCCTTCGTCGCTTTCTGGTGGGATTCTAGAACGTTCCGGCATTGTAGTATCTGTTGCTCGGAAAGCGGCTGTTCGTTGTGGCGTGCCAACATTGTTATGAGCAACTATATCTGAAAGCAGTAGCAAGGACAATTACACAGAGTGTGTTCAATGGTTTCCTCACTGCCGCACTGGTAACACGCAGCACCGTCTGCCATTCGGATGCGGTACAATGAATCTACTGAGAACGTCAAAGTAATTTAGTAACTCTCTCGTGAGAGCACAGGCTTTCGCCTGCGTTCACCTTAGCATTAGCTAAAAGGTGCTGTAAATGTCTTAAAACACAGGGTCCCATGCTATTAGTGTGTTCGATCGCATCGTGAAGTAAACTGTCAGCAATGCAGGATAACTTTGGCGCGTGCTTCGGTTTGCGCCCAACATTGTCCTTCGAATCCGGAACGCCGAGGAATGAAAGGTTGTTCCTCCTTGAACGGCTTCCCATTTAACTTAGTCTAGATTGCAAAAAAGCCGTTCTGTATCGCCGTTTTCTTCACTGAATCCTGTAAAACGACTATTTCTAATAATCACTTATTGATCTTTCTGGTTTCTTAGCCCACTCAGACAGTGTTACTGCAATCCTCAACGCATTACCTTTGAAGATTGTACTTCGCTTGCTGGTCCAAGGAAAACCCAACAAAGTCCTGAAGTTCAGAAATTTTAGTCATGAAGCACTGCTTGACAAACGTACATATCAGAGAAGTTGTAAGAAGCGTCGTTTATTAGAAAAGTATGCTTTTTAATTAAAATATAATAAAATAATAATTGTTGTGGTTTAACGTCCCAAAATCACGATATGATTTTGAAAGACGCCGTCGTGGAGGGCTCCGAAAATTTCGACCACCTGGGGCTATTTAACGTGCACCTAAATCTAAGTACACAGGCCTCAAGCATTTTCGCCCCCATCAAGAATGTTGCCGCCACAGCCGGGATTCGATCCCGCGACCTGCGGGTCAGCAGTAGAGCACTTTAACCACCAGACCCCCGTGGCGGGTAAAATACACCTTTTAGTTATCTGACGTTTGCATCGATTTCATTTGCTTCGACAGCCTGTTACTTATTATACACATTCTTGCCGTTTCAAAACATGCGATTAAACACTTGAATGAAATACCGGTCCATAGTGTCATACCCTGCGTGTAGGGTCAATGTGGAAGCTGCGAAAAATAATGTGGAGTTTTTAAACCGGTACTTAAGACTTTTTTTTGTGTGTTTCTTTATGTAGAAAGTGACTTGCAATGGTCAGGTACACTTGTGCACTGGTGCCAGTATCAACCCACCAAACCATAACGCCTCTCTAAACTGGAATAAACTGGATCGGGCCAACTTTTATTGCAGTCATCTGGGTCGGCCCCGTTAAATCTGCGAGATAGTCGTCCACGTAAAGTAATAATAATAAGGAATAAAGGTGGTTAACATATTGGCGTCCGTGCGACTGCATTTTATGTGGACTCCAGTGTTTTGCGTCTGCACTGTATTTTGTGTCGTCCTTGGTGTTACTGTCTGAATGGGTTTCATGCTGATGGGATTTTTGACGGCTTGGCTTTCGCACACGCTGTCCTTAGGTGCGATTTTATGTATTTTTTTCTTGCATGTGATTTCCACTGATTCTATGATCTGTGAAACGGGGTAACCGACGCTTTATTAAAACGTTAACATCTCCTAAACAAGATATAATAAAAGCAGGAGGATTGAGCACACCAAGGAAATGTTCGCGTTAAAGTTTAAGCAAGAGCAGAGGTAGAAGAAGGAGGGTGGTGTCTTGTTTCTTTAAGAGTGCGCCCATTGTGTTGTTATGCTTGGCCTCGATTCCCCGGGCGTGAATGCGCAAACAGTCTCAGCAATAACAGGGCCGGACGCTTGATGCATAACCGGCCCGCCGTGAGAGCAGCAGGTCCGGCTTGCACGTGGCCTTTAACGAGTTCTCTCTTTCCCTCTCTCCCTTCTCGTAGAGCTTTCGGCTAGGCCACCGATTTCCCTCTCGACGCCATCGGTGCTGCAGACATGCGCTGATCGGGCGTCGCTATCTGATGGGAGCCTGTCGGCGTGGAGTTTTCCCCCCTGACTCCTCCACCGCGACCTCCGCCGTGAGCTTTGCCCACCGGCACGCGGCGCCAGCCGAAATTGGCCCACTTTTGCGCCCTACTAAGCGAAGAATCTGCGCCACAACCAACAGGGCTCTCCCGTTGCGAGCCGGGAAAGGAGGAGGAGGAGGGGGGGGGGGGTGTCCGTGCACCAGCTGGTGGCCCGTGCCAGCATCTGGCCGAGAGGCGTACGCGCAGGTGCCCCGGTACACCCGCCGCACCACTTGCGCTCTTATCGGTTCCGTGCAGCGCGCGAAAGCATTGCGCGCGGATGCCCGATCGTTTAAGCTGTGTCGACGGTGACTTTCAGGAGGTCGTGGCAGATGAGAGGGCCGACCCGGTACACTACGCTTCCTGAGTGTAGTGCGCCGCGATAAAGGCTCGGGGGCCGCAATGGCTTCGGGACCTCTAAAGTGTTATCATCGACCGGAAGCTTGTACCGTGAAGAGGCCACGTACTAAATAATAAACGGAATACTGCAATGCGGGCAAGGAGGCGACCTTATAAAGCAAACACGAATCGACGATGCCTCATCTGCAAAGGTTTCCACTGAGTATGTGGTTCATTGAAGGAGCTCAATGTATGCAAACACTGCGTACAGTATCTCAACACGCAACACATATTCCGGCACTTCATATCCCGCCCCACCGCTGCTATCAACAAAATGATATATGCTGCCGTCGCGCCGAGTGACCAAACCATGCTGCCACGGCAAGCAGCCTTAATGATTACGTGCTTGCGGTGTTCGTGGAATGAGCGTTGGCGAAAAGGAATGCCTTGCCGGTCTTTTGCTGGTCACGCATGAATAATAACCTCAATATCTTGAGAAGATAGCCTGACGCAGCCTACGTTCTCGTGTTTTCGCATCTAAATGCGTAAAAAAAAGACTCTCAATACCGTTTCACTCTTCCTCCTTTTATCCGTTTGCAACTGATGTTTACATCATACTTATGCTGAATTGTTCGGCTTTGAAGAAGACCTGTTACGCCACTTTATTTCTGATGTGGCCACGGGCGAAGGCTCACGCGTTCCGACCTTCAGCTTTTGCGGTGAGCTATTCTAAAGGAACTCACTTTGGTGCCTTGAATTCGCCAGTACGTGCTTCAGTCCATCTTTAGCGACTGTGGGGTAAATCTTATACTCCGTTGCCTGGAATAAGGCTTTCTGATATTCACTGTGTATTTGAACGACTTCACTCATTGATCACAGAGGCCACGAAAAGTTCTTTACTTGTACATTCGAGAGCGCTAGTTCAATAAACTTGAGAGGTTCGTTAGTGGAGTTGTTGCAGCTGAAGTGTACACGTGCTGAGAACGCTGAAAGCTGGTCCTTGTCGCAACTGAGCACGTACGTGGGTTAGTTGTGGAGAGTTCAACGCCCAGGCTGCAACCACTGCTTACGTCTGTGTTGATGTCTACAGTAACTTTATCACTTTCCATTTCCAACACGTACGAGACTGGTCACACTCACTGACGCTGGTACGGCAGTGCGGTTATTTACTCTCGTACCAGAGCTTAACATAGCGGTGTAGCTCGACCAAGGAGGTTTAAAAGAAATTGAAATTTTTTAAAGCTAAATTGGTTGCTTGGGCGAGTTGTTAGGACATATTGGAGGGAATCAGCGCGAAAGACGAAAGACCAGGCAGATGCCTGGTCTTTCGTCTTTCGCGCTGTTTCCCTCCAATTTTTTAAACCTCCTTGAGCTCGATTAAGCTCGAGGACGCAGGTTCGATTCCCGGCTACGGCAGCCGTATTTCGATGGGGGCGGTTTGAGATAAAACGCCCATGTGCACAGATGCCGGTCAAAATTAACTTGGAGTCCACCACTGTGGTGTGCATCACAATCAGATCGCGACTTTTGCACGCAGAAACCCAGAATTTAATTTTTCCTTGAATTTCATTTGCGGGTCCTGAGCGCTTCGTGGACTCCACGCGTTGATCGAGAAGTAAAAACGAGTGCGCTCTCGCTGCATTGCAGTACTTGCGGTGCCCAGAAAACTGTAAAATTGGTTGAAAAATGGCGTTTGCAATATGACTTCAAACCACGAAATGAAGGCGTTAATTTTTATAGTGTGCCATGCGCGTTGATTCGGGAGAATTTTGGTGAAGGCAAAGCTGGAATGGAAAGGTAAATGCTTTTGTTGTACACGAAGACGTCAAGCTTGCTCATATTCAGGAAAACTGGAAATGGCAAAAGGGGGTAAGAGCAGGAACCAACTGCAGTTGTCCAACTATAACCTAAACGGTAATAGGCATGTCCTTACCGATAATATAGGCTACATGCCTATAATATTACCGTATGCTGATATGTAGATGTGAAAGTGGACAGTGCATTACGAAAAGAACCAAACAACAAGCAAACAACAACGAAAGGGACTTCGGAGGAACCAAAGCGTGCTTAGGCTTGCGCAGTGAGTAATGAAAGGTGGCGCATTATGGCGGGCGTGCTCTGGCGTACTGAGTGGTTGTTCACGTTCTCTTTCCCAACCTGCATAGCGAGCATCAACCGTAGGGTTCAGTGCGCTGCACAGAATTAACGAGGCGATTAGGCAGAGAGACTGCGGTGGTGCACTGGCCTGCTTGCGCGCTCAAAAGGCTCTCGTGATGACCCGGCCGCGTGATCCGTACAACTGACCCCGACGCTCGCCACATCACGCGTACGCGCTGCCCACTGTCGTGGCACGGGGGCGATTCATTTGCGGCCTCTTGAAAGCGCGGAATTGCGCCGATTAGGATTAATCGGACGCGAGGAATCGTGACGTGTCCAGGAGACAGCGGCTGATTGCCACTTTGCGCGAGTGTTTGATAGTCGGCATGCAGGAGAAAAATGAACGAGGGTATGTGGTACACCACTTTTCCGAGACGGCAAGATAAACACCTACAAGTGGCGCACG
Organism: Rhipicephalus sanguineus; assembly: GCF_013339695.2. Classification (NCBI taxonomy): domain Eukaryota; kingdom Metazoa; phylum Arthropoda; class Arachnida; order Ixodida; family Ixodidae; genus Rhipicephalus; species Rhipicephalus sanguineus. Next base: position 146,801,968 of record NC_051180.1, on the reverse strand, counting down.
TTTGCTGGAATGGACAGCGTACCTGATAACGGAGAGTGTGGATTATATGAGCTGTCAGCAAAAAAGCCATGCTTCGCGTGGATGGTGAGCTGTGGGAGCTGTACTACCTGTATTTACGGACCTATATAGGTCCGTAAATACAGGTAGTACCTTGTTTTCTCTGTGTCCTGTTGTTTGATCATTTATTTACTATTCATCCTATCTTCACCTTCTACTTCTGTACAATAATAAGTGACATTACCTTTTAACTTATTTTGTCCATAACTCTAACGCACACACGCATCTGAGTGTTAAGCTGCTTAAATGGATAAATTCGGCATCGTTTTATACTTACTCTGACAAAGGCTCATAACAACAAATACTGTCAAAATGTTTTGAAGCGACACAGTGGCCAATGTGACGAAATGGCACAGCGCAAGATAGGAGCACAACGCGAAATGCCGGAATTTCTTTTTCCTTGTCGAAATTGAACAGTTTCATTTCGCTCGATTGCTAATTAGACAGGTCTGGCTATAATGTACTCGATCCTGTGCCTTACCCGCTGGCTTCACTTCTTTGATTGGGCAGGAGTGACAGCGCATACTTACGCTATCTTCGACAAATCGTACCGGTGCGCACCGGGGCGCCCAGACGTTGCGATGATTGGACGAAACGGCGCACCATGGGCGCCCCAGGAGCGCACCGGTGTGATGCATGAGGATGCCGTTAATGTTCACACGAGGTAGCTGCTTTCGTACCGTCGAGGCGCCGCGAGGTTCATCAGTTTCCGCATTTTCCGCCTTTGTCGTTCACATAGCGGTCATTTCGGAGCACACTCTTCCTTCCTTCCTATGCCGTCCATCTGCCCATTTTTTTCCTTCTTCTGCTTACTGTTGGCCGACGTTCACTCGTCAGCAGCGCAACACACTATTCACTATCCAACACACTATCCACAAGTCCGGCCAGCATTTTTTTTTGTTTCTACAAGCTTTCTCTCTATATATACACACACGAATTGGTTGCAATCATTGAATTGAGATTAACTGAATGATACAATGCATTTTTAAAGTCTATTTGATGTACTTGGACACGCGTCGTATTTCTGATATTTCATTCCATTCTTATTTCTTACGGCAGAGCTGTTATGCTCGAGGTTTGCCGTGTGTCGTAGATAGAAAATTATCATCATTATGATCCGGCACGCGCTCTCTTCTTCCTCTTCTTCCTCTTCGTGCTCTTCTGCTTCGCTCCCAGAACACGTGAGCCGATTTGACCGGCGTGGCATGCAATAACTCTGATGGGCGAGAGAACGAGTAGAGAGAGAGAGAGAGACAGAGAGATTCTTGGCGAGTCGAGATTCGAACCCGCGTGCCCACGATCCGAAGGCGAGCGTCCTAACCACTCGGCAATCCAGGCACGCTAGCAGAGCATAGCATAGCCTGGTATAGTATAGTATAGCAAGCCCGTGGGAAAGGAAAGTGAGTGGGAGGAGGAGGGGAGAACGAGTGAAGAGGGAGAAAGAAAGAGATAGAAAGAAAGATGATGATATGTGTGGTTTCAATGGCGCAAGGGTCATTGATGGCTATAAAAGAAAGAGAAAGAGAGAGATAGAAGACGAGAGAACGACTACAGAGAGAGAGAGAGAGATAGAAAGAAAGAAAGGGAAGAAGGAGAGAAAAAGATAGAAAGACAGAGAAAGAAATATGTGGAGAGAGAGAAAGGCATCGAAAGAAACAAACACAAAGAAAGATAGAAAAAGAAGAGAGCAAGCATAGCCCTGTACAGTATAGTATAGTATAGTATAGTATAGTATAGTATAGTATAGTATAGTATAGTATAGTACAGTATAGCAATGGTTGGGAGAGAGGTGAGAGGGTAACAGCTTTCTTTGTCCTGTTCGGATTCGCGGTATCCAGTATTCAAGAATATAAGCACTACATATCAGCTTACCGCGTCTCGTGTTAGTAACACCCATGTTGCTATTAGCATCGTTACGCAACTGTAAACAACTCGTTACATAATACATATGCGACTCTCCCACATATGAGTGTGCGTATACCACATCCATATTTCTCTAGTGTCATTCCGTAACGTTTCGCTCAATGTGAAAAATTACGCCACAGTCACCATCCAGCGCATGCTTCGCATAACATCGATTCCCACGGTAAGTGGGATCTGCCGAATTTTTTAGATTATTTTCTATTTTAAATGTTATTGTTTATAGTTGTTGCTTTCATTTGTGTTTGTAATATTTTATATTGTTACGTCTCATTTTTGTGAGTATTGTTTTTTGGTTCTTTCTCTTTTCATGCTGTTCATTTTGGTGAGACATCGCACATTGTTCCCCGTTACAGGATGTGGGGGGAAGTGTCCCAGAAGCACATTGTCTTCAATGTTAAAATTGTACTCTGAATCAACAGTACTTCGGAGAGAACCGCAAAAGGCTGCTTCAGCTTCAAAGGCAATGATGCAAACATTGGACAGGAGAAACAAAAAAAGCTGACGGCAGCAGAAATGGTCATCGGAAGAGGTCATGGTCGGCAATGGAGGCTGAGGAAGAATGCTTCAGAAGGGTGTTTGTGAGAGACAGACAGAGAGAGAGGTAGAGGGGGAGAAAGAGGGAAAGGCGTGATGAATTCGCACGAACGTGTGGTCAGCGCCGCGCGTACGTGTTCGCACAGGCCCGTCGCTCTCAATAAGCACAAGAGTGCCCTTACTGCCTCACTTGTTGGGCTGACAAACAATGGCGACGGGTTTCTGGTACCAGCCATAGAATCCTCTAAAATACTTACTGGAGGGAACTCTCGCGCTGCGATCGTTCAGCCACCATGGGAATGATGGGTAGTACACGGATTTGCCTAATCTTCGTGCTTGAGGTTTCGAACACACTTGTGGCTTTGTTCACTGTTGTGTTTTCGCTTTTGTTTAGGATAAAAGAATGGACGGTTGTGAACTTCGTGAGCCAATTTGAATTGGTGAGCCTAAAAAGGTCAAGGCGGGGAAGTGGAACTGCTGAACGTTTTCGGAACTTCGTCTTGCGACAAAGCGGCTGCAGGTCACACGGGGCCCAACAGAGCAGAAAGAACGAAGCTTAGACAAATCCATATACTACCCATCGTTCCCATCCTGGCTGAAGCGTCATGCGCTGCAACTTCCATAGACACTAGCGCCAGATTTCCTCTAGTGTATTAATAGGAAACTCTATGGTAGCACCAGCATGGATAGCGGTAGACACTTGTGTTCCAAAAGATAGCAGCTTCCACTGTTCTTCTGAGGAAACGCGGTGTTGAAAAAGGCTGGCCTGTACCCGACGAAAGATAACGCCTACGTAGATTGAAAAATTAACGTAATTATACTCTCTGCTTGTGGTCGAGATATTTTCCGCGCGTCACGTTCTACTTTCTGTTTGGCGGTGCCGCAAATAATGCAGCTGTAATCAGCAGCATTACTGTACTGAAATAAACACTTTTCCTTATTATTTGTTTTTAAAGCTTAAACGTGAAGAGCTGACGGCGGGCACTTACGCGCCACCAGACGCAACACGTTTCGCGAACACACTCCGCTCTTTTCGGGGACATTCACGACTAACGTATCCTCAGAAACTACATCGCGTTCCATTCCCGCAGCGAAAGTGAAACCTTGTTACCAACGAGGAAGTGGTCACGTTTCGTCCGTCTCGCGAGACATTAAATGCCGGTAAATCTGGGTCGAGATGCTGAAAGCGACAGTGGTCGGCGTCTTCACTAACGAGGAACCCGTCAGAGCACGCTCACAAAAGCGAGGACAGCTTTTATTCCAACAGGGGAAAGAAAAAAAAACATAGGCACAAGGTAGTAAACAGAGTTTGTGTGTGTTTGTGTGTGTGTGTGTGTGTGTGTGTGTGCGCGCGCGCGCGCTCCTTACAGCGGTCGGCTGAGCTTGTATAGGGTGGCCGCTCAGATCCGCCGTTGCGGGCCAATGAATGACTGACCTCGATTTCTTCTTATCCTTACTCGGTGGAGTGGCGCATGTGTTGCCGTAGCTCCTCGTAAGCAAGATGCAAGCAGGAACGAACGGTCAAGCCGTCATTACAGGATGGGAACATGCTTATAAATGCAAGAGAAAAGGGTGATTAGCGTATGGAAGGAGGCATATCATATCACACTCATTGTTTTCTCACGGCGTATAGCCGACACTCTGTGTTGTCAGTTGGACGTTTGGCTTGAGCTACTTATGCGTGGGGGTTCGAACAATATGCACTCCCTTGCGTTCCCGCACCGGGAGCCAATCAGAGCGATGATAAAGTCTTTTGAATAATTCATCTTGGCTGTAAAGACTGTTGTCCAATTTAGTGCTTCGCGTGTGTGTGTTCTAGGTGCCTTCATGTGTTCGCGGTGTAGGTGTTTCTTAGTTCTTGTGCATATGTTGCGATATCATGCAACACCCTCTTCCCTAGATGTTATCAAGACGTTCAGATAGACTTCCACACCCTAAAATTGTCTGCTGTACGGAACCTCCTTGTTCCTCTTACAACGTGCTGACAATGCTTTTGCCGTTGTTGTATATTTACAGCATATTTATAACTTCATGTTGCATCTGCATGCACGTGAATTCTGCTATGGGGCTGAATGTTGCAGATAAAGCTAAGCTAGGAACCTGCTATAAAGCCATTAAAACGAAAAATTGCAGTCACAGCGTGTAGAAAAGAAAGAGAGCAGTACTGAATAATTGAAAAAGATATATTGAGGTAGCGTTCTGTGGTGTACAACTTCGTTATGTAAAATCAACGTGGGTAGAATTGCTTTATCGAAGAGGTGATGAACATTAAACGAATTATGGGAATTTGAAATAATTATAGTACGCGGAACTTGGTCGCACATTGAATGGCTTCGTGAAACTCTGCAACGTCACAATGCGCAGGATACGGAGTCGTGTAGGCGAAGAAACAAGCAGGAATAAAGCAGTTTTCCTCGCCTCATAAAACCATAAAAAATTTGAATATTCGCACTGAATGCTCGTTATATCAGGCGTCAAATCTCCATGCTTATTGGTCCGTTTCATTCATAATTTTATACCGAACTTGCGCTTTATGGAGCTATTTGACAGTCGCCGCAGTGTTTGATAAACGAGGTTACGGAGCATCTGAAGTAAAAAGGAAGAAGTGCGCTTGGCCAGGGAACCTTGGCGTAGGAATTTCTGTTCAACAAAAAAAGATGAAGTTATTTTTACAAAATTACGTTGATGATGATGAATTAACTTTATTGATTGCCCTGCGAATTGGTGGGATGGGCCTGGATCCCGCCTAGGCTTCGGCCAAGGGTTGCTGGCCCTTGGCGGCTTCCTTGGCTCGCTGGACGGCCCAGAGTTGTTGCTCCAGGTCCGAGCTGAGCAACGCAGACTCCCAGCGCGCGCGGAGGCTGTCGCTGTTTAAGGCTGCATCACAGCTATTGTTTATTATGTCTGGACATCCCCATAGTATGTGCTCTAAGGTGGCTCTAGAGTCGCAATGCCTACACTTGTCTGTCGTGTATAAGTCTGGGTGTATTACATGCATGATAGCTGGACTCGGGTAAAATCGGGTTTGTAACTGCCGCCATTCGACAGACTGTTTCTTGCTTAATTTCGGGTGAGGCGGTGGGAATGTACGCCTCTGCAATCTATGGTGTACTGTAATTTCGTGAAATGTGGTCATTCTATCTTCCCACTCATCGGTATTCCCTGAGACGGCACTAATCGATGCTCGGTCTGTAAGCCCTCGAGCCATGCGGTGCGCCGCCTCATTACTACCTTCTGATAGCGTGTGAGCGGGTGTCCATATCAGATGGACACTTTTTTCTTGATTATTACCGAGTTTTAGAATTTGAAGTGCCTCTGGGGAGATTCGGCCGTTTGCAAAGTTTCATATCGCCGTCTGCGAATCACTGACGATCACGTCCGCTTGTGTTTGTGCTATGGCTAATGCGATAGCTATTTCCTCTGCGGTTTCTACGTATGGCGTACTGACGGTAGCACTCGTCAAACATTTTCCCTCATAATTTATCACCACGGCTGTGTAGGCGCGCTTGTGTCTGTATCTAGCTGCATCTACGAATACGGTGTCTATGCTGTGACCAAATTTCTTTTGTATATCGCGTGCTCTGCTTTCCCGTCTGCCCTGATGGTGGGCGGGATGCATATTCTTGGGTATAGGAAGCACGGTTATCACGCCTCTAATAAGTCTGGGCATATCTACTTTGACGCCATGTTGGGTGTGATAAGTAATACCAAGCCGATTCAATATTTGCCTGCCTGTTTTAGTTTTGGATAGGCGTTCGTATTGAGCGATGCGTTGTGCCTCGATTAGCTCATCCAGGGTATTGTGAAGACCTAGCTGCAATAGACTATCGTTGCTAGTGGTGATGGAGAGTCCAATTGCTTGCTTGTATATTTTCCTGATTAAACAATCTAATTTGTATCTTTCTGATGAGTGCCATCGTAAGTATGATGCTACGTAAACTATTCTGCTTATTACAAACGCTTGAACTAGTCTAAGCAGATTGCCTTCTTTCATTCCGCTATATTTGTTGGCGATGCGTTTAAGTAGCCGCATGATTTGAGACGTTACAGCGTCTAATTTGCGTATGGTCTCTCCATTATGGCCGTTACTTTCAATAATGAGTCCCAACACTCTGATCCTGTCCACCTTGGGTATAGGTTTACCATCCGCCGTAGTGAGGTGAATTTCCAGGTTGTTCTTTTCCTCGTAATAGCGTGGTTTTCGGCCGCGTCGTGATGGTTTATAAATGAGGAGCTCAGATTTCTCTGCCGAACACGCCAGCCCGGTTCCTGATAAGTATTGTTCGACTGTTTCTATTGCACGTTGTAATGTATTTTCAACTTGTCCATCACTGCCATCGCTCACCCATAAGGTAATATCGTCAGCATAGATGGTATGATGGAGGCCGTCGATTTCCTGTAGCTTTGCTGGTAAGCCAATCAGAGCAAGATTAAACAGCATCGGAGAGATTACTGACCCCTGTGGCGTACCTGCGCTTCCGAGCTGTAGTTCCTCGGATACAATGTCTCCTATCTTAATACGTGCTTTTCGGTTAGTTAGGAAGTCTCGAATATAGGTGTATACTCGCTGGCCTAGGCCTAGCTCTGTTATTCTGTTTAATATTGTTTCGTGCGTAACACTGTCAAAAGCTTTCTTGAGATCTAATCCTAGAACAGCTTTGGTGTTTCGACTTGTGTTATCAATGATTTCATGTTTAAGTTGGAGCATTGCATCCTGTGTCGACAACTTTCTCCGGAAGCCCAACATGGTTGGCGGAAGAACGTCGTTGTCCTCGAGATAGTTTGTTAGTCTTGTTAGGACAACGTGTTCCATAAGTTTTCCGAGGCAGGAAGTGAGCGAGATGGGCCTCAAGTTCTCCAACTGTAGCCGCTTGCCTGGTTTAGGTATTAGAATAATCTGAGCCGTTTTCCATTGTTGTGGTATTGTGCCTAATTCCCAGCAGTCGTTAATGTACTTGGTAAGTTGTTCTAGAGAAGCATCATCGAGATTTCGGATCATCTTGTTTGTTATACCGTCAAGACCTGGAGCCGAATTGGTATTAACCTTTTGTAAAGCTGCTCTCAGCTCCGCTTCACTGATCTCTGCGTCTAGTTGTGCGTTTTTGGTGCCTGTGTAATGTGGGTGTATTGCTGGCTTATCCCGAGATAAATACCGTGCGGCTACCTCATCAATAAAATCTTCTTCGGCGTTTTCATATGCGTGTAATATTTTGTTTATGTTTTGTCTATACGTGGCTTTAGTGTCCTCGGGACTCAAAAGGTACCTGAGAAGGTTCCAAGTTCTGGATAGCCCTAACTGTTTATCCATAGAGGTGCATGTTTCCTCCCATTGTTGTCTGCAGAGCTGTTGTGCGTATGTTTCTATGTCTCTGTTAAGCCGAGATAGCCTTCGTCGGAGCGTCCTGTTGTGTCTCTGGGTTTTCCATCTTCTCAGGAGACCTTGTTTTGCTTCCCACATATGTAAAAGTTTACTGTCTACCTGTTCCATTTGCGCTTCCTGGGGGATGACTTGTGTTGCTAAGTTAACATCCTGTTTAAGCTGCGTGCTCCAGTCCCCTATATCTGAGATAGTATTATCCTTTTCCTTGCGAATTTGTCTGAGTTTGTCCCAGTCTACAATTTTGAGCTGCTTGCCCTTAGACTTGCGTGGCCCTGCTTTTACAGTGATTTCGAGGATACTGTGATCGCTGCCTAGATCTTGTAGCGTGTTGAGCCATTTTGCATCCTTAATGTTCTTGGTAAAGGCGAGATCTGGCGTAGTATCCACACTAACACTAGACCCTCGCCTCGTAGGAGTCATAGGGTCTGTGATGAGAGTAAGGCCCTGTTGTTGTGCATCTAGCCATAGCTGTCTGCCTTTGGGGTTTTGATATTTGTATCCCCATGCCATGTGTTGAGCGTTAAAATCCCCCCCAATAACTAAGGCTCTGCCATCCGCGATAGAGAGGGTCTTGCAGAGAAGTGATCGGAAATTGGGATGTCTATTTCTTGGGTTGCTGTAAACATTAAGAATAAATAAACTTTGATTGTTTTTCCTAGGAGGTATTAACTCGATTAATAAATTGTCTACATCCGCAATACCTGTATCATGCTGTACGACCGTGTGGTGACGTTTCACTAGAGTCGTGACAACTCTTGTCTCCCCGTCGGCACTACAGAATGATCTGTACCCAGATAATTTGGCCTTACAATGTGTCTCTTGTAACAATATGACATCAGGATGTTCCTTATTAATTAGGTATTGATGTAAGTTGGATCTGTTTCTACAGTAGCCTCGACAGTTCCGTTGCCAGATAGTATAATGGTCGTGTCGATCCATGGTGGCAGTTACGGTTTTCCGGTCCCCTCCACTGTAGATGTCGAGGGTCTCATATATGGCTTACTGGTTGTTTTGATGAGGCCGCCTCCACTGGTTTGAGGTCCCCACGTCTTCATACAAGTCTCAATATCGGTAAATCTAGTAGCTATTGTGTTAAATTGTTGTTGTATTTGGGTCATAATAGCCTGTGTAACTTGCTGGGTAATTTGTGCAGCCATGTCTTTAAAGCTTGAATCTAGGATATCTAGTTTGTCGTCTAGACTGTCAATTTTCCTGTCGAGTGCATCCTGTCTTTTCTCTATAGTTTTATTGGACTTAGTCTTTTTAACTGTGATCGTCTGGTTATCGTCTGTGGCCTTGCGTTTGGCTGGCGTGTTAGCCTCTTCCTCCATGTCTGCCACTTGTTCTTCTATACTATCTATTTTGATACCTCGCCCGTTTTTGAGAGTGGTGTTTTCTGCCCTCAATCTACTGTTTTCTTCTTCTAGAGCTACAATCCGCCGATGGTGTTGTAGCATAATTTTTTTCATTTCTGCTAGTTCTTTTTCCAACTCTTTGTTTATAGCGCTCGATTCAGCCTCTGCCTCCGCGCGCGCTCCGGAAGCCCCGTCAGCCCAGCTCACCTGTAATGGGGGTCCGGTGTTCTGGTTTCCGGTAGTGCCTTTGCTGTTGTCGGTGGCCTGGGGAGGCTTGGTGGGCTTGACACTGCGGGTTGTGGACCTTGACCTTGATCGATTGCTGGAGCGTGACCTGCTCCTGACCCTTGTGAGGGAACCCGATTTGTTCCTGCTGGTTGTACTTGGGCTTCTTTGCTTGTCAACGTAGTTGTCGTATTCCACCTGTTCCTCTCTCCTGGCACGTTCCCATCTTCGTCGTTTGACGAGGTATGGAATCCGATACCTGGCTTGGCAACGTTTATCCCCCGTCGGGTGGTCTTTTCCACATAGTTGGCATTCTGCTTTGCAATCATGGTCTTGCTTTGGATTCTTGGTGCTGCAGCCCCGACAGATTTTGTCGGTAGGATTGGGGCAGACGTCCGCGCGGTGTCCAAGTCTGCCGCATTCATAGCAGATGTCAAATTGTTTCTTGTAAAGCGCGCAGCGAACAAGCGCTGCTCCGTAGTTCACATAGCTTGGGACGTGATAGCCATCAAAAATGATGATTACATTATTTGTATTGCCCATACGCTTTGCGTAGAGGACGCTAGGATTACGAGGAGTGACCAGATTCTTAACGATGTCTTCCGGGCTTTCAGAGGCAGAGATGCCTCGGATGACTCCTTTCGAGGTGTTCTCCGGTGCTGCGCGATAGGCGCATGCCTCATATTCCTTGCTCCCAATGCTGAGACTGGTTATTGCGACGTATTTTTTGGCTCTTTCTTTCGATGGTGTACTGAGGACTATGATATTTTGCTTCTTGTTGAGGCAAAGATTATCTTCTTCCTCCGCTGTACGTTCAACATTTGCAGCACGCCGAACGCTGTGGTAGATGCGATCTGTAGCGTGTTCGGTCACGTTGAATCCGCCTCTTGGTCTTATAATGATCCGGTAGTCGTCGACTGGTAAGTTTGGCATGCGGCTTGCGACGATTAATTGTTGGATCTTCCGATAGCCCTTTTTCTTGCTCGAAGTAGCCTCCTTAGCTCGCTGAAGTTGTGTAGTATCACTACGCGACGGGTCCACGTCATCACTGCGCCTTCGATTACTTCTTTTAATTTCGAACCAATTGCCTTGGTCCAACTCTTCTGGTTGAATATCTTCGCCTTCTACCTGTACAACCTCCATGCTTGCTCCGCTAGAGCCGGGTAGCAAGGTGTCTCCGGCTATGCCGACGGCGTTAGGCCCAGCACGTCAGCCGTCGTGGCTGGTGGTACATTTCTCGAAATGAAAGTGGCCCACCTGGTTGAATTTGGTATCCAGGTGATCCTTGGATCTTCCGTTTTCTCCTGAAATGTGGATTTCGTGGTTCCAGTTCAAAAACGCCGTCAATTCAAAATTCACGCAGCCGACATGACACGATGCCGCTCGCCATGCACTGTTACATGCATAGATCTGGTCTGGCTCCTTCCCCTCTTTGCTCGTTTTGCAACAAGAACGAAACAGTTGAACATTACTTTTTATCATGTAACCGATTCAATTTACTGAGGAAAAACATTCTCAAAGCGACGTTCAATCGAATCAGATTGAATTTTATTGCTTCTAATATTCTTTCCTTGGGAGCCTCCTCATTAGGTCATTATCACCGGGATGTCTGTACCGCTGTACAAAAATTCTTAATTGAATCAGGGTGGTTCTGATTCTGAATTTTTAAATTAGCATTATTAATTTACTCTAACTATTCTATAATTCATTAGTCATAGAATTCATATGTGACCACTTTTGTTTGTAAATTATTCGTTTCTTGGCCAATCCCCCAGAGTGGGTGTGAGCCATTCATAAAGGCAATCATCATCATCATCGTCATCATCAGGCAACCTATAGAGCAGGTAACACGAGTCATATTTCATAGGATAGAGTGGTTGTCAAAGAAACGCGGATTAACGCAGCGTAATGCGGAAGAGGATTGGGCGGTGTGACAAGATGAAGTTGACTGACCTGACAGATGCGTGACTGGAGCTAGACTGAATTCGTCTTTTTGTGGGCTCTAAAAGGATGCTGATGTTGAAGCAGGCGATGTACTGTGTGATACGCGAGAAAACCGCGACGTTCGATACAATCGCCTGCGGTTATATCGTTCCTCCCCAAGCGGTGCAGTTTTTAAACAGTTCTATTTTCGATTCACCGATAAAATTCGTGCTCGAAGTCCTCTACTTGGCCTGTATACTACAGGCTAGTTGCCGAGAATAACGTTCTTGTGTTTTCATTTTTGGCGGCTTCAAATGCACCCTTCGTATTACATAAGGGATTACACTGATATGCGCGCTTTTATAGTGAGACAAATGACAGCTGGGTGAGTTCGCAGATGATGATGATGATGGTCTCGCATGTTGAAAGCGATAGTGTTCGTACTCGTCTATGCATCGAAGCGCTAATCGTGATACATTCAGCCCAGCACCATGGCTGCGTCCACTTTCAGATGAGTTTCGAAGTGTTGTCCGTAATTGTGCAGTTGTTACACAAGTTCACTGGTTACTGTGCTGGTTATCGGCACAAAAAGATAGAATGCCAAGAGAAGATACGGGCGACATCTTCTCTTCGCATTCTATATCTTTTCGTGCCGATAAAATATACACATAAGCAGCGAAAGCAAAGGCGCATAAATCTTATTGTGCACGGTAAGATTTCACTGAGTTCATAAGAGTCACGATGTTTTCGAGCTAACGAACGTAGGTCTTTGACGAGATCTTTATTTCAGCGCTAGTTCATGTTTTTTAGAACTAATATCAAGATGTCAAATATTCAACAACTCGCCCAGCAACAAGTTCTTATCGAACATGGGATGACGATGACCCTTACTATCGCCGCAGCTTTGCTCAAATTCGTTAAGCCGCTGTCCCTGTGCATGAGCGGCGCTAAATACCTTCATTAAGTCTTGGTTATCCGCAGCATTGGCGAGGGCTGTCGTGGCAATCGTATGTGATATCGCTGGGTTAACTCGGTCTTTTGTTTTTTATTCAGAAACCTAACCCGGCTTCTTTTTCCAGTTTCAGTTGTCGCCGGGTTCACGACCGCACTTATACACGCGCAAGCTCGCGTTGACCGCGAAACACACTTGTACAGCAGATTACCCAAACACACATGCCGCTTTGCCCGCTCCACCCACATTACAAAGTGAAACTCCGCATTTGTTCTTCCTTCTAAGGCGCCCGCTACACTTTTGTTCTCGTCCTGCAGTCGTCTACGCCGCCGCCTTCTACTTAGAAGCTGGTCGCGCTAATGGTCCGTTGTCGTGATCGAGCGAAAAAGCGGCAGCGCGAAACGTTCGCGCGCTGTGCGCTCGCCCTTAGTGTGTTTTTCCTCGTCCCCTTTGTTCCTGTCTAGCCGTATGCACATGGGAATGGAAAGAAACAGCCGAGAAAAGAATGGAGACAATGACAAGCAAACATCCAATCCGGACACCGCGGGTACGTGTGCAGCGTGTGTGTATATACATGCATATACATATATACTGAAAAGGAAGCATTGTGGGGAATGAAAGCCGCGCCTGCAGTTTTCTTGCTCTGAACGCTTAAGGATATCAAGGTCAGTCTAGAAAGGCCCGCTGTTTCTCTCTCGCGATCATTCGCTTTCGCATGAGAAATGGAAACGGGTTAGGGAGGGGGTGACGTGCAGGATCTTGTGGGTTCAGCAGTGGAGTCCAAGGGTCAATTAAAAAAGTTAGAGAGAACGAATGAAAGAAGTTGTAAGGTGGCGCATTCCTTAGGACACCTACAAGGACTACAGCTGGTCCGGGTAAAGGAAATTTCATGACGTTCTCAAGAGCAGTTGCAAACATTTGGGCGTCTTTTAGTCGCGCAACAATAATCGTTGTGTCGCGCGCGTCTCTAATCGTTTCAACGTTCAGGTCACGTAAGGTGCGTTCGCTGTCGGAGTGACGTAGCATTTTGATAGGAATGTGACGATCGCCGAGGTTCTTCAAGAAAGGAAACGCGAGAATGCTAGATGCTGGTTATGGATGTGGGACAAAAGGCCACAACGTAGGGTGCAAACTGTTTATAGAGTGTACCGAAGGTATCCGCAGTCTGTAGAATTTCGAAAACTAAACGTCACTACATTTTGGTTTCCATTTCTCAATTGCAACATGCCCCAATGTTGAATTAATGAATTAAGAAAGTTAATTAGGGAATCTCTTTCATTAGCTACAGTGAATTAATTTGGTCAGCTAGAAGAGACGGCAAACGCTGAAGAACAGCTTGTTCAGGCTGTGGAATTCTGGAGCTAACGAATAGCAGAACAGAAGGCGGATATAGAAAATGGTAACAATGAAAGTCGCACCACCCACTTCTCCGCTACTGATTTTAATGTTGTTTGAAGCAGATATAAATAGACTTCATCTTTTTTTTACTTTTGCACTTCATGTAAACGGAACTGTCGGCGTTGATTTACGCAGACATGCCTGCTTAGTGAAGCAAGTAGCTCATTTGTTCGATGATCATGACTGTAACTGTTGGCTTAAACTTGACTGAGCGGCGATAATTAATCTTATTTAAAGCCTGTTAACTATTCGTAGATTCCTTTCAGAATTTTCTGCATTATTACGGCTGCTTAATCAACGAGATTAAGCAAGCGGTATCCTCCAAGCAACTGCAATCAACTAGTTCGTCAAGAAGCGCGTCACAGAGTCGATTTTTTTCTTGTGTGTGATCGAAAATCCCTTCTCTACGGAGACATATTAAAGAGACCGACAAGTGGCCACAACGTGAGATTAGATCATGGTAGAGGTGAAAAAACTATGAAATATAGTGACGTATTCCAGCATCCTTTTCGCGTTGTGAGTAGGATCTATATTTTACAGCGAAAGCTGTTATGAGATCATTTCACCGGCCGTTTTTGGCGCCGTAGTTGTCCGCCGCCGCCACCGCCGCCGCCGCCGCCGCCGGTGTCCGTAACCAGTATCGCTCGAAATAAGAAAAAAAAGCTAAATAAGAAAAAAATTCCAGGATGGAACGAGGCTCGAACCTGGGCCCTCAGCGTGGGAGCCCGGTATTCAACCTCTGAGCCACGCCGGTGCTTGAAACTGCTTTGCAAACAGGTCCTATACAGGCTTCATGTCGGGAAGGAACCAAATTAGCATATGCAATATAGCGTGGTAGAAGAGTAAAATAAGCACCGAAAAATGGCACCGTGCCTGCTGCCCTACTTCTCAAAAATTACAATTATTCAGAGCGTAGTGGGTTCCTCGCAAGTGCACTTGTATTGGTTGCCAAGGAAGCCCATAAGCGCATGATCCATGATCAGTAAAATTACAATGATTTATAGCGTAGTGGGTTCCTCGCAAGTGCACTTGTATTGGTTGCCAAGGAAGCCCATAAGCGAATGATCCATTTCCTCGGGGTCTCAGTAAAGTTCTTCGCACCCCCCCCCCCCGTCCCTCTCCCACGTCAACGTATGTTATACAGCATGACGGGAGAGGGAAATAGCGAGCGGGCGTCACCCAATGCAAATTACATAACTGATGGGCCGTGTAAAGCTTCCAACCCATTACAAAGGGCTGAGCTATAATTCTTCATCGTCATCAGTCGTCGCGTCAACAAAGTGCACATAATGCCTTACAGACGTGTAGCTGGTGCTTCGCTTCTCCGCAGAATGACGAATAATGGCTTAGTAGGTGCTTCCTAACTTCACAAAAATTGTGATTTATGGCGTAGTGGGTACCTTTCTAGATGTACTTGTACTGTAGCCCCAAGAGAGCTTACAACGCCGCTCTTCCAGCTTTCGCTGTGACTGTGCTGCGGTTTCAGCGCAGGCCTGGCGTTTTTTTAAATCGGGTTTAAAAATAACAAAAACCGGTATGTCGCGCAGCCTAGCGGAAGAGTCTTGAATCTGGATTACGGAGTCGATCACTTTGCTGTACATAGTAACGCAATGTGATGCTGTCATGCGCGCCATAATTAGTCCTCAAAATTAGAGTATGCATATTACTATCTATACCTGTTCTATTCTATGCCGCTCACGAGGTAAAATGAGTTGCACGGTTAGAATCGGCGCTGCTTTCGCGGCGGCCAGTGGACCATGTCGAGCCGCGGTGCATGCGCGCGGTGTGCACGCATGCGCATAAACTGCCGCGCTCGAACACGAACCTCTCTCGCGCTCACTGTTTGCAGCACGTGTTGTCACGAATGTATACGACTTCACATTCGCAGCAGATAGAAAAATTCTTATTAAAAATGTTTCACGGCGTTTTCCACGTAGCCATTCCGCGATTAGACACTCTGACCGGTAAGCTTTCCGTTGCGCTGAAGAAAATAGGTACCATAAAAATTGGTTGTCGGTCCCTTTAAGGCAAGCACACGATTCGAGCAATTATACTTCAATTACTAAGACAACGCACTGACCACCGTACGTTTTCTGACTAATGCCCATGTATAGTCGCAAAACTTCATGCATTGCCAAGACCCACATTGTACCGCGTGATATCCTGCCAGTATAGTCTTAAGGCGAAACCGGATGAGATGTAGCTTAGCGCAGTCTGTCCCTAGGCGAAATGTATTGTTCTAATAAGGTATATCATCTTTTACTGCTAGGATTTCTGCACGAATCAAATCGGTTCGTGTATCCCCGACACCATAACTTGCTATGCCTAAGGGCAGGCTACCGAAAAAAAAAAAGGTATAACACAGCGCAAGCCTGTGACCTCGCTTCTCCGTGTGTGGTCCTGTGTCTATTTTTATGCCGCGAGAAGAAGACTGTGATGTTTTATACCTTAACGTACGCTGTGGCTTCACTGTGAATGAAGCTCCCATGTGCTTGTTTTGTACTAAATTTCTTGAAAGAAACATATTTGGCACACTGCGCGGCCTGTTATTTGGAAAGTTTTGCAAGGAGGTGAGTCATCTTCTCCTCGGTTTTTTTTTTCTCTTGGTCATGATTTGATGTATACTTAAGTCAAGTAGTGCCGTTCTTGTGACGTTTTATTGTGTGACGCGTATTTCGTTCTAATTTTGGCACAACTACTGCTGTGGCCTATGATAAAAACGTCAGTATTCATAAGTACTGCCATAAAATTACGCTGCAGTCTTAGCAGCAAGCGGACGGCTGACGCCATGTAGATGTGCAGCTTTATTGTGTTAAACTCTCAGCACGGTTTTCGCGCATGACTTGGCGCATCCCTGCAGGCTGCGGCGTCTCCGACCGGAATTTGCGAACGCGAATCTCTCCGGGAACTTTCCGAGCACTGCCTGGGGGGTATTCCGACGGCCTCGTGAAACACTATACAAAGTGCACAAGCCTTTAAACATAAATAGATACACCGAAAATCATGCAAGAACAAACAGGCAGGTGCGCTGCCAGGACCGTCCCTACGTTGTATCATTCAATCCCTTGTATATATCTGGAGCACAGAGGCCCCGGTATCCATTCAAGGGCCCGTTTGCACAGCGCTGTATTGCCATCTAGTCCTACACTGCAGACTTATGCACGATTTTACGCCTGGATGTACATTGGTTAGAATGATTTCCTCGATATTTCTGCTGATCCGGAAAATGCGCAGCTTTTAAGCGACTAAAGAAATTTTTTTTGTATATGTTTTCCTTCGTGTATCCTTCAATCACAGCGACTGCTGCACTCGAGTTGGCGTTCTTGTTGCGTTTTTTAAAGGTAACGTTCGTGACAGTAACTGCATCGTCTAACTGGAACAGTGTTAACAGTGTGTTAAGTGTAGTTATAGAAACTCCGAAACACGAACGTTTGCCGATATATCTACTGCTTTTACGCCTCAAAATATTTATCGATATTATTCATTCAGCCTACAGTGATTTGTTCGTAGAGAACACTGAACCGTAATAACCTCTTATGCTGTCGTAAGAAATCTCTAAGCAGCGTACTATAAAGTGTACCATACTATAAGGTACCATACTATACTATACTATAGGTACCATACTATAAGGTACCATACTATACTATACTATACTATACTATACTATACTATATAGGTACCATACTATAAGGTACCATAAGGTGTACTTCCCATAAAGTGTACCACCGCGATCAACACTTTTTTGTTGAGGTATACGTTGGATATTGCAGCGGGCATGTTCCTGATTTCTTCCTTTCCCTTATATTTTTTCCTTTCTCTATTTTCCTCGTGTTCTCTGTCGAACATAGCCTCCATCCAGGTTGCCTAATTTCAGACACGTTATTTCTCTTATACCCATGTTACACAGGCAAAGCAAGCGCGGTTACGACCAACCACGGTTGACCGCGTTGAACCGCGGTTAGCGCCAACCACGGTTCACCGATGTTACACAGCGCGAAAGCATCCTCGGTTAAGGTGGCTAACGCCATCTGGCGTAGAACAAACTAACTGACGCACTAATCAACAGAGCGACGTTCTGTTTACAAATATTCATCCGGACTTGCTTTGGCGTGAATTGGTCTGCGTCAGGCGGAAGTTCGGCGTTTAACTCGGCTGTAATTGCCGCGTACACCTTTGCATTGCGTGACGTGCTCCGCAGATCACGCAAATGATTTTCCCACAACCTTATCAGGCCTTCCGTGGTCCGTGTCGTCCAGTTCGTTCGTTTTTCACGCGCGCTCGCCGGCATGCACTCATCGGTGGTGGGCGCCGCCATTTTCTCGGTTATCTGCCTAACCGAGGTTGCCAAGCTCGGTTTCTTAAAATCGCGGTTAGCGGCATAACCGCGGTTTCGTGTGCCGTGTAACATCAGCGAACCGCGGTTAATGTAACCGCGGTTAGCGTAACCGCGGTTTAGGCTGCCTGTGTAACAAGGGTATTACCAGCCCAACAAACACCAAATGATCAAGAATGGTAAAACGCGTTATAATGTCGCTGCCAACGTTTCAATGTCTTTCATCGAGGCAAGTACGTATCTTCTCGAAGCATCGGCTCCAGCGGCATCCTTCCTTGTACCACTATTGGTGAAATATTAATCTTCCTGCCCTGTACAGCAAATGGAATAAGTTCAACTGATGTCATTTACAGGGTCGACGCGCGTCAGAAAAAAAGCAAGAACAGGGGGAAGAAAGAGAGAGAGAGAGAGGGAAGTGTGACACTATTCACGCGACTTACAAACGGAGTCCAGGGCAAACACAAGTTACAGAGAGGATGAAGGCTTGAAAGGATGAGAAGTTGTCGAACAAACAATGTCGTTGGACAGTGTTTCGAAAAGCGGACTTGTCTCCGTCACGGAAACAAGTCCGCTTGTCCTGACGACCAGTCCGCTTGCCCTGACGATTACAAGTCATTTTAACCAAACGGTGCTTCTGTCGATGTTCTGACTTTCCCAGCTCGACGATCTCTCGTGACTTACGAGGAGAAGTCCTTCCGCATTACTGAGCACCTTCATTTATAGCTCTCGCCACCGAAGTTGTGACGCGCAGTACAACCCGCCGCGCGGTTATAACGAGCCTACTGACACGCAGCGAGCCTGTCACTTCCATTGGAAACAGCGACGCGTGGGCCGCGTGGCCCATCGGATCATTTCGTTCGCCTCACGTCTCATCGCGACGAAGGCAGCGCATTGATCCCGCCGTGAAAGCGACGACGCGAGTCACCCGTCGACGCCGCTCTCTCGCGTCGTGCGCCGACACAGACTCGGAGGCATCGCCCGCCGCGAAGACGCGGCGTCAGCTCGCCGTGACGTCGTCGCGTCAGCGTGCAGGTCTCGTTCTTTTCCTACAGCGGCTTGTCGCGAAGAGACGCCGCCCGCGTGCAACGAGAGGGAAACACGCCGCCGCGTTGCTCACGCGGGTGAACCGGGGTCGTCGGCACCGTGAAGCCCCGTTCCTGGAAAGTCCCGTCCTCGGAACATGCCCCGCGTGCTCTTGCGGTCGCCCCAGGACACGTTGCTTCTCGTAAAACGGGCGCTGTGGCCAAGATCCACACTTCGAAATGAATGTAAGATGCATAAATAAAAGAGCGCAGATGCGCACGATACGGGAAGAATTTCCCCGACTGACTGAAGGATCATCCTGGAAATGCAGCTGTCGTAACAGGCGGAACCATCTGTTTCATTTGAACAGGAGTTGATTGGATAGTTCGTTCAACACTTACTACTGTTCCGGGAGCTAGAAGGAAAAATGACACAATTAAGTAAATGTGGCGTTACGACTTCGGGACATGTCCGGCATTCGTAGCTCTTGTTCTGCATTCTTGCGCCCGTTGTCCATGCCCTGCTTCTGGGACCTTTCATCACCACCTGATTTTACGCGCCTTGGAGCGTCATCTGACCTTTAATAACTACTTAAAATTTCCAGTGGTTACTTCACTAGTTTCTCTAAGCAGCGTGTGATGGCACTGACAGCCCTGGTCTTAAAGGGATGGGCGTACACACATAGAGGAAGGCAACGATATTTGCCGGAACATTAACCGTCCAGTTCTCTGTAGTAGCTAGGGTAAATGGGATGAGGCAATGAAAACATTAGACATTATTTACATTGAGCCATTGATAGTGACAATGATCTGTCTCATTTGCTTTGTCACGAAAACTACACGTATTCTTCTTGCCTGTCTAGCTGAGCTGTCATTGTTTTATGATATATTGATGCTGGTCTGATCGATTCAGTTTGATTGAAAAAAAAAAGTCACAGTTTCGCCGCAAGGGCGAAGCAATGAATGCGATAGCAAGAAACTAATGCTATACGAAGTGAGGCTCGCCAATGGATACTCTCAGTTTGAACAGCGCTCCTGTTGCAAAGGCGGCCGAAGCAGCGAAGGAAGCTAGCGTGCTTCAAGTGTCGAGCTGTGACACATGATAGTTCGCGCTCATCGTCTGTTTGTTCGTTTAGCGGCGTCCCTTGAGCTCGAGTGACTTTCGTACGCTCCGTAACATAAGCGCGGACACCACGGTGAAAGCTTGAAACAACCCTCTTCCCCTCACCACCAGAAAACCGCGCGAGCAGGCAGCCGAAGGGCAAGGTTCTCCCTGCGCAAATATAAGAAGAAGGGAGCGAGCTCGCCGACGACTTTTAAATGCGCCCGTCGTGCTCCTGGCGCCATCTCGCTGGTAATGAAGAAACACTTATAAGCGCCGGCCGTCTCGGAGTCCGTCCAGCGGTAAAGGGTTTGTATATAACGCTCGCCGTTAGCTATGTGGAGGATCTGCGTGTCGTGGCGTAACGGTTAGCGCCGCTCGCTGCGGAGCAAGAGGTCCCTGGTTCGATTCCGCGCTTGGGAAGCATTTTTCTGAATTATTTTTCTTTGAGGCTTATATATATATATATATATATATATATATATATATATATATATATATATATACTTATACATATACGGTGCATGACCGCGACGGCGACGGCAAAATTCAGCCGAGACTGTCCATATAATTGCTATCGCAATAAAAAAAAAACGTTAGCGCTCATTTCTAATCAAGTAACGAGCGCAAACAGGAGCGCTGTAACCACAGAAAGGAAACGAACTATCGATATGCCTTCCCGGTTTCGGCAATCGCTCCACTCCTCATTCATGTTGCAATTATGCACATGATTTCCATCCGAGGAACGGCTACGCAGAGCTCTACATGTAGTATTCTCTAAATCACTCACCTTTTGTTCTAAACACACAAGTCCGATATGATAGTCATGTCTGCAAATTAAAGAGTGTAGCTGTGGCAATGCGCGGGAATGCGCCCATCCGTAAGCAGAAGCTTTTGCATAACAAACAGCAGGTATGAGGGTTACGGCGGTGCGAAATTGATCAAAGGGTGTCGTGCTTAGCAGCCATGCGTCTCAGGCTCCAGTGGAGCCTGCGCCCGCACAAGGCCAAGCAAAGTATTTCAACCAGGGGTCTCGTCTTGGTCCTGACGAACACGAGTCCTTTTGTCGAAATGTTCGTAGTGCACGTCGACATCCGGCGCTTTTTATCCTTGACCACTGTTTATCACTTGACACCTCTAATTTACCATGAAGCCTTGGCGCGTCCGGCGCTCATTGTCGGATAGTTCGTACGACACTGCGACAAGGACATGCACCCTTGCCGCATTAGCAGTTATTTCACAAACGCACGAAAAGCCACTTGTCATCACACCAAGAAAAGACTTTACTTCTGACGCTCTTATGTATGTACCTCTTCCACACATTTCTATCATTCCCATTATTGTTGAATACTATAATGTGCTGCAAATTATGTAGTTTTATGGGCTACAATTTGGCGTTGTTCTGAACGTGTCATTGGTGCAGCTCACTTCGCGTGAGTGCTATTCGGTTCGCGCGAGAACATAGTGATGGAACATCACCACGTTCAGAAGGTTGTGCATTGCTTTTTAGTGCTTACTCCAGCGCTCAGCCATCCTGAGACGGCTAGCGATAATATCAAAATGAATGAATGAATAAATAAATAAATAAATAAATAAATAAATAAATAAATAAATAAATAAATAAATAAATAAATGTCTCCTCTCTCTATATGTTTCTTAAAGCGGCAAAAAAAAAAAAAGACAGCAAGAATACGCCGGACGCAGGCAACTCTCGAAGACGACACTGGGTGTTATACAAGGCCAGCAGCCTACGTGCAAATTATACTTGCACCTCTGCATGTACGTAGACTCGCCATAAGCGACTCAAGCGTGCACCATTTCTTCGAATACGACGGGGGGAAGAGGGCGCCTAAAGAATTGGAACGGGGCGCGCGCTTCGCCTATTTCAGGGAACGATCGGCGCGGCTTTCTTTTCTACCGTCTAGCGCGTTGCCTGCAGCGGGGCCAAGCCGAGAGTCTCCTTATGTTTAGGAACCAGGAAGTGCGATCGGTCGCTCCTGCGTAATCGCGACGTGGGCGTGTGAGCGAGCACGCGAGCGAAAGCCGGCCTTTTTTGATTCCGCGAAAAAGGCTCGATGAGATTTCTGCGCTGTAGAGACGGAAACCTATATGGGAACATGGTAAAAAGTCGATGAAGACACACTTAGCGCTCGCGTGTGTCCAAGTGATTGTTCCGGTCTCTGATTGCGCTTACACAATCCAAATTATGTGCTACCAACAAGGCAGACAGACGCCTGAACGCTCGCCCATAAAAAATGTGTATAGCTAAACTGTAATTAAAAAAGAAGACTCCTCTTATTGTTTTCGGTGAGTAATGACTTGTCACGTACGTAACTCTCTTTAAAGATACGCGCTGACGGCAAAAAGAAAAAAAAAAGAAAAAACTCTCTTTTGGATATTTTTACACTCTCACAGAAGAGTCACGGGAGGTGCACCTCTCCAAAAGAGTGTTGCGAGTATCCTTAGAAAGAGTTATAGATGTGACAATTCAAGACTCACCAGAAAGAGTAACAGGTAATAATCTTTTTTCCTTGAAGTGAAGAAATAGCACTTCATTTATAGCTCACCTGCCGAGGTCGGAAGCGCGTGCTTTTGGGTAATGAAGATAAAGTAGACAAATAACAAGTTTTATGGGAATGAGTTATAGACATAAATCTAGTTATTTGATTAAATTCCCGGATTTTACAAGGTTTATGTGTATTCTTTTTGTATTGTGTATTCTGCGTGTATTAATAACAAGCTTATACCTGAAAAAAAATTACAATGTGTGACACACACACACACACACACACACACACACACACACACACACACACACACACACACACACACACACACACACACACACACACACACGCACGCACGCACGCACGCACACACACACACACGCACGCACGCACGCACGCACGCACGCGCACACACACACACACACACACACACACACACACACACACACACACACACACACACTTTCGAAATTTGGAGTACGATTTGAGATGTACAACGTTCTTGGGCCGTAATAGTGCCCTGATTATTTAATAGCGCCACGAAAGAACATTCATGAGCGATACAGGTCTTCTTTATGTCTTTCAGACCCCAATGCCCTTCCCCACGCAGAGTAGCAAGTCAGCGAATTTACACACGCCGGCTAAATTCTCTGCCTTTCAATAAAGAGCACTCTCTCTCTCTCTCTCTCTCTCTCTCTCTCAGGTCTTACTGAGGCTTTGCAAATATCTTTTGCCGCGGCGCACTTTGCACGCTTGTATGTGAAAATCAGTCTGTGGTTCTCTTGCACCCATAGGCGTGCGCAGAGTCCCCCTGCAGGAGGGGGGGGGCGAATATTCTTCGCAGTGCCCCCCCTCCCAATTATGTCAATTTATGGCACTGACACTGCGCCCCCCCTCTCTTAGGTGAATAGGGGGGGGGGGGGCGCCCCGCCTGTGCGCACGTGTATGCGCACACCCTTTCGTTGACCTCGCACCATGTGAACTGGAATATCATGTCCGCTAAGTTTCTAAGACCTAGGTACCATGGTTGACGCCAGAGTGTCCATACGTCTCAGGATACCATTTTAATTTTCTCTCTTGCTCGCAGAATGCCGATCCTGCCCTTGTATTCGCCCGTCCTGCGAATGCGATGGACGATTCAGAAGGTAGTAATATGACATCAGCAAGTGAAAATTGTGTTAACTGTGGTAAGTGCCATGCCTTCATGTAAAATGTCGTTGCTGTCACATCTATAGTTGCGAGTCAGCGCACGTCATGTTCATTACTTAACGTTGTTCTCTTCTTTGTAAACGTTGCACTAACGAAAAAATGAATGCGTACCAATTAGCCCAGTTCAAGATTTTAAGACAGTAATGCTTTGTTTGTGCGTTCTTCATGCCTATCAAAATACCACGCATCCAATATACGTATCTTCTTCTTTAAAACCAGCTTCTTAATAATTAAAAAATCGCAGCATTTCCACGGAGTGAATGATGATGAGTGGGCGAAGCTGCGGAGGTTCATCGGTAAACCGTGAATCTTCCGTGAATTCTGCCCAGTACATCATCACCGACGTGAGATAGGGCGCGTTTATACTAAAGGTTCGATGAGTTATGACGACTTGCAGCTCACTTTAATTTTACATGTACGCTGTGAATTTTCATTGTTTAGAAAACCATTGCTTTAGAAAACATCTGGCGTCTTTCGTTAAGCAGCTGGCGTCTTTTCCTCTTGCTTTAGAAACATCTGGCGTTCTTCCGTTTTGCTTTTACAAAACATCTGGCGTCTTTCATTGGTTTATTTCATCAATCAACAGCGTTTTGAACAAAATTGTTATTGATTAATCACGCACAGGAGAAATCTCACCAGGCACTACCTTGGAGGTAAAGAATGGCTGCTAGTGGGAATGAGAGACAGAAGAAGTCGGCTTTTAGCTACCGCTGCGAATTTTTTATTGTTCAACAACGCACAGGAAAAATCTCCCACCGGCACCACCTTGGAGGTCAAAGCGTAAGACTGGTTACGGACTACGACTACGACTACGAGGGACGAACGGGTGCCGCCTTAAGGAGCTTCGCCCCTAAAAATGCTTATGATTTAATAGCAAAGGCATATCCTCTACCACAACATGTGTCAAGAAAGAGTGTGTCTCTCTAATTTGCTCGCATAAAGGTATTACCATTCGCTAACACGCACGCACGCACGCACGCACAGCACACACACACACACACACACACACACACACACACACACACACACACACACACACACACACACACACACACACACACACACACACACACACTACGCACGCACACAAACACACACACACACAAACAGAGATCCTTACACTCGTTTTTATTCTGGATTTCTTTGATATCCAGAGCATCTGAAATATCCGCGTGCACTGTCTTCGGCGGTGACGGCGCAAATGAGCATCTCACGTAAAGTACATCACTCTCCTCGAAGACTTGTGACAACAAACTGATTACACGTTCGACATATAACGTCTCCTGTCTTTAACTTTACGTTACCATAGTCGTGATTGTCTTTCTGCAACCAATTCTGGAGTGATTATATCTTTTGTCTGCAAGGGTTGATCGACAGATGACTTGATGAGGTTATGTGTAGTGATGGGATGTCTAAACAGAAGAATCCAGATGATAAGCTCCGTAGAAATATTGTCGGAACGCTCTACAAGGCAAGACGGTAGTGGTGGTGAAAAACATTTATTGGGATTATTTACAAGAGAGAGATAGGGGAGGTCATAAGGGCCGACCCTGTACAAACTCTAGAGGGGTCCCTAGTCCGGGACCCCTGTGGCTTCCGCGGGGGGACAGGCTCTGACCACGGGGGCTCTTTGGCTCTCCGAGGCCAAGCAGCCGAGCAGGGCAGCCTTCCAGTTCAATCGTGTAGGAGGTGAAGGGGAGGTGATTGGGGGGACCGCCATGTTCGCGAGATGCAGCCGGTTCTCGGCTGAGCACAACATGCATCGAACACACTCTGCACACAGCTGAACGCGTGTACCGGAAGAGAACTGCTTAAGGCACGGGAAAAAAAGTACGAGTGTGGCGTACGCCATCTCTTTCGTGGTTTTTTCTTTCTTTTTCATTTCCAAGAGAATTCTGCTCTCGTGGGAACTCGAATGGTTCTCACGTTCTGCTTGCACGCTTCCCATAATCTACATAACAACAAGCCCAACAAGCAGCAAACTCTGGTAAATGTGTGCATGCACGCCTTGATGCAGCCGCGAATCTGTTGCATTTCGCTAGGCGTGACAACGCTCACTGCAACTCAACCACAAAAAAATAAATAAATAAATCAATTAAGCGTGTACACCTTTCTGCTGATATATGCTTGATCTTCGTTTCTTGGAACGGTGAGGTGGACTTAAGCATCACATGGAATTAAGGCGGTCTCTGATATTCTACCTCTATTCAGGAATTCTAAATTTGGATTCTTCGTCCACGATGGTTTTCCGTAGTTACCTTCCTCGATGGTGGTTGTACCTTGAACAAGCGCAGCTGCTGCATGCGCTTGCTTCCCAACTCCTTCACGCACGCACTGTCAAAAGTACGTCTGAAGTGATCAAGACAAATCTTAGAACGTCGTGCCGTACGTTGAACTCAAACACGTGCCCATGCAGTGTTTTCTGCACGCAACCGTACTTCCTGATGACTTGTCGGAATGCCTGTATTAGAAAAAGAGAAATGTCTGGGGCAGCAAATCTTGCGCATATTTCCACGCTCGCTTCTTGTTTTATTTTTATGTATTCGAGTTTCGCAAACAATAGCTGCTAGCAACGCTCGGCACAGACCGCGCCGGAATTTTCGTGAAACTTCACGATTGTCTGAGATCATTCTGTCAATATTAGGCGCTGGACACGAATAGTCAAGCTTTTTCGAGAGCTTTAGCAAGCGCCAGCAATAACGCTAGAACCTTCGATGCCGCCTGTATAAACACCGACGCGCCTTACCGCAGATCAGATTATCGACGGCCGACGCCCTGTTCGCCGCTGTCAATGCACAGTGTGCATTGCTGTAGTTTGTCTTTCCGTTTCCTGGCCGCAAATTCGGCCAAATAAAGAGCTTCATCTTGGACACGCCGACTGCTGCCTTCGTCAACGTCACGACCCCGGGACAATATATTGGAAACAGAATCATGGCTTCACTAGATCTTTGCTGGCACTGAAATGTGTTAGCGCGGGCTCCGCGCCCTGCAAAGTAGACATAGCTTTCTTGAAGCTTATATTTCGCTGGTAGTAGAAGAGATGGTTACGGTGTACTCGTGTACTAACATCGCAATTGCTGCTTCAATTAGTAGCCACAGTTAGCGCATAGTTGTGTTTGTTGCTTTTATTTATGAGCTAACGCATCTTGTCCTTTTCATTCTAAACAACGTGGGTTGTAGCTATAATGTCTCCCACGCCACTGACGATAAAGCTGATTACTCTGTTTGGCAGGAGGTTCCAGTTTTTTAAATGCTTTATAATGACCGCATAGTCGCTTGGCAGTTATTTATGCCGCAATAGGAGAACTTATGTTATATGACTAGTTTGTTTGTTCATGTTGGGCTCATTGGTGTTCATAAAATTCATAGAATGGTTGAACTGTGCTCGAGTTTCATTAGGCCGTAGTGCAAAGGCATTGCGAACTTGTCAAGTTGCATTTATCGCTGTGTCGATCAGAAATTGTGAACAATATTTGGAACTCTTTGTATACCGGAAATTAGTCTATGGTACCGCGTCGTACCGGTTTTGTGCCTTGAGAACTCATTATGGTTTCCTTAGCGAAGCATTGTGCAACAAGAAGGGCAATAAGAAAAACAATCTGAAAAAATTCGGAGATCTATTGCTGAGAAAATATCTATGTTTCTATCCAGGAATTAATATTCTCTAGCCAGCAATCTGAAGAAGATCCTTCTAATTTCAGTTTACAGCGGCGCATTCCGGTCTTTGTGTGGTTACATTATTCTGAATTACTGTAATTAAATGATTTATTATAATGCTTGCTTGTGTACAACTGTACATAAGTGTGTGACCGAATTTCATCTTACACTAAGTGACGGCCTTTAATTACGAGCAGCTGTGCTGAATGAGACTGCACCTTTTAAGGGGAACCAACCGATGTATAGCCTTCACCGTTCTGTTTATTAGGAAAGTGCTGTAGGCACTTGAATCCAGAAGAATTTATAATTTGCGCTTGCAAAATTTAAGTACATTTTCATTGGTTTGGTGCTTCATGAATATAGGCTAAGTGTAATTACTGAATGACCGAAAAAATATACAGAAACAGATAATGAACCTTCGTAAAGACATTCGATATAATATTAAAAGCAAGCGCAAGTTTTACATCTTAAATGCTAACTTACTGGCAGGTATATTGCCACCCGGTTAATGCAGGTGAAATTCAGATTTTGAACCTGGGTCGGCAATAAATTTCAGGAGGCAAGCACTTCCGCCATAAGCGCTGATTGCGGCAGTCATTCACTCTGGTTCGCAGGTCGTAACACCCTTTGTTGGCGTCTCCTTTTTGTTTCCTTCAGGAAACATCACATAGAGTGCACACTGATAGAGAGGCCTTCCTTTTCGCACGATGCGAAGCATCCTCCTCGCAGAAGCCCTGGAAGGATTTGGTAAGTGCTCCGTGTCGTCGCTGCACCCGTGTAAAAAAGCGAAGTCGCATCCCCGTGTTAAACAATCGTGGTGAAGTATATGGGCCAATCCTTGAAGTTATATCTACAAGATGCCACCGTTTATACTAGTAGGGAGTTACCCACTGCATATCTCTTCTAGGCAAGAAAACTACGTAAGACTTACATAAAATTTTGTCTTTCTATACAACCAACAAAAGTCCAACTCACACTAACAGAAGCAACTTCCAAAATCAGTCTTCCATTGGCGTGCTTACTTTTTGTTGCTTCTTTAATCGGGAAAGCGTAAAATAAAAGCGGAGCTATTTTTTAAAGAGGGCAGGTATGTGGCACGTAGCACAGCACAGGAGGGAAGATAAAAATGATAGGCGATGTCATACGAACCAAAGATTCGCTATGGGCGTTGAGGTACGCCGCCGCGGTATGCTTGTGTGCTTTTTCATAGAGTTTTATAAATTCTTCGATACGGCGTCGTGCGCCTACTTGGTATTTATGTTAGAAATGGCAGAAGAAAAGTACGCATTTCCAGGCGTAAATTTCGTGTAGTGACTGAGTTGGCAGTCCAGCCGACCTATGACATTAAACCCACGATACTGCACTGATGTTCTTGATTTTTCGCTTGAACCGCATGGGTGTCAGTTGAGTGTGAAGTTTTATGATGGCTCGTTTTTCTTTGTTATACACTTTTCTTTCTTCATATTTACATTACATTTACTACTAATAACATCCCCTATACTTTCCTTGGCATTATTCTCTGTTAGTTCTCATTAATATTGTGTATAACAAAGAAAAACGAGCCCTTAAAATTTCCACTTTCCTTCATTCATAGCGAGGGTCTCGTTCTGGCAGACTTGATGCCGTCAGGTAGTATGCGAGGGATTATTGGTCAACTGCCAGCTCGTAATAAGTTCACGTACTGCGTGGCGCCAAATAGCAGAAAAAGAGTGTTCCACACTCGCCGTCATGGCTCTGGCGGCGCTGACTGACACTCCACGTTTAAAATGCACATATATACCCTATAAAGTGGACGGGGGGATGGCCGCCGCGGTAGCTCAGTCGGTAGAGCATCGGACGCGTTATTCGAAGGTCGCATGTTCGGTCCCTGCCCGTGGCAAGTTATCTTTTCGTCCACTTTTCTTTCTTCACATTTACATTACATTTACTACTAATAACATCCCCTATACTTTCCTTGACATTATTGTCTGTTAGTTCTCATTAAGTTTTATGATGGTGATATTAGAATTCGTGACATTCATTACAATTTCTACAAACGAATACAAATCGGGACGAAGTAGTATACTATACGGACGCAGTGTGCAAGTGCAGATGCAGACACAAAAGTTACGCTGCAATATTCAAATGACGTCTTTGCATTTCGCTCTTGCTGGAACGCATCCGCCACTCTCGAAATCAAGGTCCCACGATAAGCCGGTACAATTAAGATAAACTCAAACCGCTTTTTTCCGCGTGCGAACAAAAATGAAATTTTCTATTAGAAAATAATCTTGAGGAAAAGGCAAAAAAGAAGGAAAAAAAAAAGGCATCAACACGGCGCACCAGCCCCACACAATTACAGTTTTCGCCGAGATTTTCTTAATCTCCTACTCCAACGTAACTGGGCGCGGCGAAACGCCGCGCATAACGTTTATGTAGGTGGCTGACGTCACAAATAGCGCCAGGTCGTTCCGCAGCGTGTTGTTTTTCCTGTTGGCCACTATGCTGTAGTCGCGAGAACTGCAATATTTCGCACGCTCTGCTTAAGAGTCCTGGATAACCTTTTGAAACAGAGGCGCTACCATGTTGATTGTAGAGTGCCGGCAAGGATATTCCGCTGCCCGCAAGCGAGGGGCGATTCTAAAGGCAACAGGCCTCGAAACCTGGTAATTGCACGTTTGTGTGCGTTCTCCCATGCCGCAGGCAGTTGCTGCCTTCCGTATGTTGTTTATTATTACAGGGACCGTTATGTGTTTCGGTTACCTACGTTCCCAAACAAGCGCGTTTAGTGTGAGTTCAACAGAGGCAACTATTGCGATTGCTCGTGACCATCCAATGCAAACTCACATTACGGTGGAAGTCCTGAGAACACACGTCAGACATTTTGCACGTGCTCCCTGTCATCACCTTGCAACGCTGCCTTCAGAGAGGCGCCGAGCATCATTCTCTAAAACTATCGTCAAGTACAACGACAAACTTCCCTCGGGCTTCACCACTGCATCTAAACCACCCGATGCCCCCTTCGTGTTTTATTCGACCCACAGTGCAACTCAGTGTGCCAGGGATCCGAAAATATATCTGAGCTGTCGTCACCTGTGCTGAAACAACTATGTCTGCTTCTTTTGCAAGAGAGGTGCGCGTACAGTGTACATATATATACAGATGGTTGCACAAAAATCCAGTGTTCGTCCGGTGCGGTGGTTGTCCCAGCAAGAGCATTACCATCAGCTTTAGGACTGACCACTCCACGACGTCGACAGCTGCGGAACTAGCTGCTCTGTGCGCTGCACTTTGTTTGGTCAATCGGGAACCACCCCAACAATGGCCTATCTTCAGCGACTCAAAATGAGCCCTACAATCTGTGCTATCTGCACTGCGTCGCGGGCCATACGAACAGCTCGTATTCGAAATTTGATCTCTTCTCCATACTTCACATGAGAAAGGGCACCACCTGACGTTTCAGTGGCTGCCAAGTCACTGCGGCGTCATAGGGAACGAACACGCCGATAATGCCGCTCGGGTAGCTCATGAAAGCACACAAAGATACCATCCGACTTTCAAGGTCTGACGCTGCCAGCAGTCTTCGAGGGCTTGCACATGAGATAACGCTCGCTCTATGGTGCCTACCAAGCAGCCGAACCAACCGGACCAATCGTCAACGCCACCTGTCCTCTTTGATGCATCTCTCTATGCCAACTGGACTCCGCCGAAGAGAGGCCACACTGCTTTATCGCTTGTGGCTAGGCGTGGAATTTACGAAGTCCTATTCCTTTCGGATTGGAATGGCCGACAACGCTCTTTGCGATGTCTGTCGCTGCGAGGAGACGCTACACCACGTCCTGTGCGACTGTCCGGCATATAATGTTTAGAGGCAGTCACGGGCGTCCGTTCTAGCGCGTCTTGACAGTGGACAAATGTCTGTTGAAACAGTTCTTGCATGTCTTCAACAAAATACATCACAGCTGAAGGCAACGAATGCGCTGCTCAGGTTTTTAAGAGGAGCGGACTTGGACAAGTGGCTGTGACAGTAATGTCGCGTACCACGCAGGAGTGACCGACTGTGACTGAGTCTGTGTGTGCTGTGTCATGTGCTATCTTTTTCTCTCTCTTTCCTCTCCTACTTTCAATCTCCCCCACCCTGTCCCCATGTGTAGGGTAGCAAACCGGTTTTCTTAAACTGGTTAACCTCCCTGCCTTTCCTTCTCTACTATTTCTTTCTTAGTGAGAATTATCTTTCTTGATTTTTTAGTGGAACGCTCTTTTCGCATGACTGTATAATTGCGCAACCACCTACAATAAGTAGAACAATAGGTATGAAGATTCCTTTTAGCGGCGCATAGTTTAGAGATTAACCTGAAGGTGACGGATATCTTCGACCTTCAAGTGCGCGTGAGGCTATAGCGCAAATGTCACTGCGTACACCATTCATTTCGTAAAGTGAACTTTGAAATGGGACCTTTTTTCTTTCATCTACATACAGGATGTCCACTTAGTGTCTGTGAATGTTGGTTTGCCGTTTTTTGTGGTCTATATCTGACACCTTGTGGATGGGGATCTATTTCACATGTTACGATTTTCTGCATTGCAATTTACTGTCCTAATTCTAACGAACTACTACATCTTAAAATATCCACGTCTAAAGCCACATTTTTTTTATTTATGCAGCACTTCATTGTTGGGGAGAAGCCAGCGTGATATTGTCACTGGTTTCCTGCATTTTTAATTTATACTAATAAGTGAAGGACAGCAAAAAATGAGTTCGTCAGAGCACATGCACTTGGGCCTCAAGGCATTACATTTTTATTTTCTCTTTATTGCGCTGTTTTGTAGCCTACTAAAGTACATCAAATCATTTCTTTAATTGCCATAATTTGTGCTTCACGTTGAACTATATATAGCGCATCCGGTGGCAGCAGTATGACTTTAGGCGCCGAGTTGAATTTATCAAGACATAGCTCTACTGCTACATTAGATGTATTCTCATTTTTAAGTGTTTGCTTATTTCTTCAATAGATATGAACACGGTAGCCAAGTGGCCATTTTACGTTCTACCGACCAATCAACTAGTTTCATGTATGCAACCAGTTGATACGTATAGGTTGATTTCACGAAGCTTGTACACCTTCGGGTGATACGCGATGAAAGCAACTCCACAGCGTACTCACGTCATCGATTAAAACAAAATCAGTCTGTCACTATCGCGCTGACTAGTGCTTTGGTGGTCAGTCACAAAATAACGAAGCAAATAGTGTCATTCTGCTTGGCAACCACCTTCAGCAGCGTGATTACAAAGTCTATATAATGAGGTTAAGGAGCGCATAAACACTTTTATCCACGTGGTGATGTAGCAACTCGGTAAAACGCAGCTTAACGGTATCACAGTGAGCGTTAAGTGCATAACAGTGGAGTCGTTGCACCGTGATGCACGCACGCACGACCGACGCAACGCCCGCGTAATTACGACTGGAGAAGGGAAACAAAAGAATTACAGACCTCAGCGCCAGCCGTCGAGATATAAAGTGTACGAGAGAAAGGTGCGCTAGAGTATCAAGCAGCGTACTTCGCAGTTCCCTGACCCGTGAACCTCGGAGAGATCATCTTAAATGCGAGCACTCACGGACGAAGACACGAGCGTCACATGCATCTCCTCTTTTTCCCGAGCACAACCCGCTTTTCGGTGTGGCGCCTGCGAGCGGTCGGTTAGCGGTCAGCCACCCGGCCAGCGCGACCAGTGCGCCATAGGCAAATCTTGGCGCTGACCTGCCGGACAAGCAAGCGGATCGGTATACTGACCCACACATGGGCTGGCGCGCGGGGATACTGACCCACATGGCGCCGGCGCCACGCATGCGAGACACAATCCCTCGCGTTCGCGCGCAGCGTATATGCATAGTGGCGACGACTACGACGCCTGAGCAGCGGCAGCGGCGGCAACGGCATTCCGATTCCGCTAAAACTCGTCCAGCGGGAGAGGGCCACGAGCGGTGCA
The DNA here is from genome assembly GCF_013339695.2 of Rhipicephalus sanguineus. Classification (NCBI taxonomy): domain Eukaryota; kingdom Metazoa; phylum Arthropoda; class Arachnida; order Ixodida; family Ixodidae; genus Rhipicephalus; species Rhipicephalus sanguineus. Next base: position 146,768,423 of record NC_051180.1, on the reverse strand, counting down.
AACAAGCAGCAAAGAAACGTGCTTGCAACGGCGGCGGCTGCTTCCCGCGTTGTTGCCGCGGTGGCGGATAAAGTAGACCGCTGCGTGAAGCTGGAGCGCACGCGGGCCGCCTAACGCGAAAAGCAACGTTAAGGCTCCCGGTCTCTCGTCCTGCAGCTCGGCGCTGGCTGCACGCACGGGTTCGTTCTTGCTGGCGCTTGCCGTATCTGCGCGTTTCTTGATTTGCTATTTCGAGAGCACTCCGTGAGTATATGCCGATTCCGCGTGTTTGTCGGCCAATGGGATTCTGGAGACGCAGCGACGGCAGCAGTGGAGGTAACGAGCGGGGACGAGATATAAACGGCACGTGCCGATCAAGGCTTCGACCCTGTTGCGTAGGAACTAAAGAAAGCAAGGAAAGAAGCAATGAATGGCAAGACCTCGATGGCTGCGGCTCAGTCTCGCTCGTTGTATACCGGTCTCGCGTAGTGCAATGTTTACCCGGCACACTACTACGGTGATTGAAATCATCGGCGCCAAATGGGATGGGATCGCACGAAGCAGGCCGAGAGAAGGAGAGGGCTGATGCTCTTGCGGACTAATGCATCTCGTCTTTCCACGTCTGCGGTAGCTAGTAAAAGGTGCTCCGAGGGTGTTCTGATAATCAGTAATCGAGCGAGCGGTGTTCCATGGAACAAGTTTTCATGCACGTGTTTGTTGGAACTTACCCTCGTTAGAAAGCCCCAGTGTTGTATGCGTTACCGAAAAAAAGTAACTAAATACGTTACTCGTTACGCTAACAAAAAAGGAACGCGTTACCGCCCTGCGTTACCCATAAAAAAAGTTAACGCGTTACCGTTACCGTTACCAAAAAAAGTAACGGACGTTACTTCTGCCGTTACTCCATAATGAGAAATTTTAATCATTGCATCTTCGCTGCAGGCACCCACAATAACAATTTTATAAAGCCCAAAGTACTGATTTAACGAGAATAATTTGCACAAATGTGCCGTTCCTTGGCAATACTGTATATAGTGGCCTGAAGCAGCCTGCACAGTTATATTTGATGGCTTCAAACGATGTGGTAGATTGTAAGGGCATTTTTCTCACTGTGACATTAAATATAAGACGATCGATGTCACCATCAGCGCTCTACTCAAAGCAAACATCAATTAACAAGCCTGCAGCATTTATAACGGCGTGCTTATACTAACAAAATTAATGCGCAAACTTGTAGCAACAAAAAATGCTTAAATGGGAATCCAACAAAAAGTATTTGCGCGCAATTTTTTTTCGAATTAACCTGCATAATTACCGCAAAAAATTGCGACTGTGTACGTGAAGCTGTTCAGGGTCAGCCTTGCTTCCTCAGGTATTCAATAGCCAGAAAGCTAATCGCAGCTACAGATAGCAAGACGCCAGACTAATTTTGGAAACGAAGTTCATAAGGAGTGTCAAAGTATTGCACGAACAACTTTCTAATGTAATTGCAACTTTCTGAATGTAAGAAGCAGTTGCATTTCAAAGCTGTCATTGGATAGCTTGCCTCGTTTCTTGGTGAATACCTCCGCAGCTACGCTAAATAGGCGCTCGACGGACACGCTTTGTGGTACTCCTGTATTCACTTTCAGAAAAAGCTGGTGAACGCGCGGGCTTTCCTTGAACCCACTCAGCGCGATGTAATGATGCACCAAAGGTACCGAGACAGTCGTTCATCCACAGGTGGCGATGTTGTTGAGAACGCATTTCCGAAGAAGTCATCGTTGAGCTAAGGCAGCCAGCTATATCTCAGTCTTGATCTCCGCAAGCCAAGAAAATCTCGACAGCTGGCTTTTGACGGTTACGAGGACCGCATTTCGCTTCGATTCATCTAACAGATCCATTTAGGAAATTTCGAAAATTTGCTCCCAAATGCAATCTTCCCCGCGCTGCAAAGGACCCCGCGCGTGGTCGCTTTGTCAACGGTTGGCGGGCCGGCAGCAGTCTGCCACTGCGATGAAATAACATCGGGGAGAGCTTCGGGAAACTAGCTCCTATACGACAGGAAAAAATTTTGTGTAAAGTTGCGACACGTAAAGTGGGCAGTCACAAAATAGGTGTGGCAACACTAAGTGAGACGGGTATTTTGTCAGCTATGTGCGACCAGACAAAGTCACCAACTGCTATCAAGGCTGTGATAGATTTTCTCAAGAGCACAGAACTGGACACAAGACTATAGCGAAACCACTAGGTCACGTGGTTATTGTATTATTGTATATACGCATAACTCTTTCCTCTCCCCATCATCACCCCTCATCACTCCTTTTTTCCCCTTTCCCTTTTCCCCTGTGCAGAGTAGCAGGCTAGAGCGCACTAGCTCAGGCCGACCTCTCTGCCCTTCAAATAAATTCTCTCTCTCTCTCTCTCTTGTGTAAAGTTCTTGAGATCATTGGAATAAAAAGTAACGAGTAACGTCACACCTCGCGTTACCGAAAAATGGTAACGTAAGTACGTTACCCGTTACAGTTCCGAAATAGTAATGAGTACGTTACTAAGTTACTGAAAAAAGTAACGCGTTACCGGTAACGCCGTTACTTGTAACGCGTTACCGCCAACACTGGAAAGCCCTAAGGGAGACCTCCCTAAGGAAGGCTACAAGGCGTTAACGAAGTCAAATTCTATTGCTTAGACACTGAATTATCCACAGATCCCCGGTTTAGAAGCCTTTTGATAATTTATGGACTTGCCGTGGTCTCTGTTTATTGTAGTATGCGTGACACAGGATCATACTGACGAGGTGGCCCCAATCATATCGTAGACGAAGAAATCAATTTTCATACTGAAAATTGGCAGCGCAAACAAACGGGACACAGAAGAGGAACACAAACAGGCGCAGACTGCGCCTGTTTGTGTTCCTCTTCTGTGTCCCGTTTGTTTGCGCTGCCAATTTTCAGTATGAACCTATACCAACTTGCCCGCCTTTCAACACTTCTGGAAATCAATTTTGCCTTTTATTCATACACTATCACCACGAGGCTTCTCTAAGCAGTCATAAAAATGTTAACACTGATACAATGAAAACGCACACAAATATACAAAATAACTCCAGCATTCGCTTGCTGCTCGAACCGTTCTTACAGTTAAGACATGCAAGCCTACTCCGGGGCCACAATCTTGTGCATAAACTGTAGTAATGTGAAACTGCGCTTAAGGGCTCATTCCGATGCTCCCGTGTTAAAACATTTTGCTTTTAATGGAAATCGTCACTTCGTTCACGTAGCACATTTAGATAAATTGAATATGAGACCTCTATTTAGAGACTGCTTGCCTTCCGGAAATTATTTTATTACTCGCCTATTTCGCTCACGGAAAGGTTGCACGGTTTATTGAACTATATTCAACTATCGAACCATAAGTACAATAGGAAAGCAACCGTCTCCGCGGTGACTTGTACTCAAACCTGTCGCCTATTCAGTTTCCTCAAAACGTTTCCCCGGATGCTTCCGTCATGGTGTAATTCAGATTTTGTTTGTTAAATATTACTCAAAGAAAGTGATTTCGTGCATTCGTCGGAAAAATGCGTCCATTATTAGTGGCAAATTATTTCTCGGATTATGATTCGCAACGTGCCGTAGTTCCTTCACCGTGACTTCAGATATTTAGAGTTATATTAGATGCGTTAAGGAGACTCCTCCTACTACATGACATTCATATAGCGTTTTCTTCCGGTGCCGTTTCAAGCAATGGCGTGGCTCTGTTGTAAAACACCTGCTTGTCACGCCAGAAGGCATGGGTTCGATCCTCAGTCGAACATAAGTTTTTTATGATTTATTTTATTTGCATCTTTCTCGAGTTTTCGCTCATAACCAACGACGCCGACACAGACACCGGAATTTCTGCGAAACGAGCTCCTATAACACTTTAAAAGGACTGAGCGTTGGGCGAGTTGGTACTCCATTACTACTAAAAACTACGCAAAATAAGCAGGGACAAGTGAGACACTCGCACAAGTGCAGACTAGCAACATTTGCGTAGTTTTTAGTAGTCCTATAACACTGTCGCGTTAATACATCTACATCGGATGAAGCGTCCGAAGATTGGTTGAATTCAGGCTTATAGCCGGAAGCGGGGCGCCTCAAAGTTTTGGCGGGGTAGGAGGCAGAGAGTTCTTTCGTTTCATTTTATTTATTGATACTCTCAGGGCCACAGGCATTACAGATGGGAGTGTGTAAAAGAATACAAGTACAAACAAACAAGAAACGTAGGAAAAAAAGAAAAAGAAATATATTTGTTGTTAGGCTCCTAACTATACAATATTAGCTAGCGTTGTTTTAAAAAAGTTGATGGTATTCAATGGCGGCGACGCTTACGGGAAGGTGGTTCCAACATCGGACGTTTATATTCAATAACGTATTTTTATATTTGATCAAATATAGTGGGACCTATCGGGCGTATAAAATGCAATAATACATACATATAATTTAAATGCTTCGTTTTCTTCTGTGTAATAATTACAGATACTTGAGTATCCCACTCAACTATTTGCGGCCCTCGGAAAGTGCGCCCCCCTCCCCTCCCCTCCCCTCATGAAAATATTTCCTGGCTACGCACCTTATTGGAGCATTAATGCCTATCAAATGCTCTTTAATCCCTGTTTATTGAGCAACCACTATATATAGGGCCGAGCTAGTGCGGGAACTTCAAGGAGTCATTGTCACTCTGTTATGGCTAAACCATTAACTATAGGCCCGAACTAGTGCAGGAAGTCGAAAAGGACGCCGCTCCCGCCCTACCATTCGCTTTTGTGTCTTTTCTGGTTTACCAGTTTGCGCGCGGTAGGAAACGTGCTTTAGTGTCCCATTTTCTCATTTATCGATACAGCATAACAAAATAGCAGCGAGAAACCAGTCCGCCCCAGCGAAGCGATATTTGCAAACTATATTTTGCTGTAGGCATTCCTAACGTCGAGATCTATCAGGGAAAGTCAACGTCAAAGGTTCGCATTTTTTAATTTCGCACTCGTACAATACTGCTACGTCCTACGTCTCTGTTACGTCACAGATTTCAAGGCATGCTTTTCGTGTTTTTGACAGTTTTTGCAAAGTGCTGTGTTGAGCGTACTGTTATTTCCTTGCAGAGTGTAATGATTGCTTAAAATAGACAGCTAACTAGTCCCAAGCAGAAGCTCCCGAAAAAAAAATCTATATCTCGTCATGATAGGCTTTTGCCACACACAAAAAAAAAAAAAAGTTATGGTGGCATTTATCACCAAACCTTCGTTACCGCCTCTTGCTTTAGAAGCTTTCCGCATCACGCTGAGGCTGACATTTCTGGCACTCTCTCGCAAAGCATCGTGAATAGATCGGGTAACCGCGCCTCTCAACTATGTGAGTCGCGGGTTCAATCCCGGCCGCGGCGGTCGCATTTCGATGGAGGCGAAATGGTAGAGGCCCGTGTACGTTAAAGGTGCACGTTAAAGAACACCAGATGGTCGAAATTTCCGGAGCCCTCCACTACGGCGTCTCTCATAATCATATCTTGGTTTTGGGACGTAAAACCCCAGATATTATTATTATCAACTATGTGAGTGAGAAATGCCCCAACAAACTGCACTGTATTTACAGAAATTCCTTCTCCACTCTTTTTTCGCAATATTAAAGAAAGAAAGAAAAATAAATAAAAAAAAAGCAGTAGCTCAGGCAAGCCAAGGTTCGCTTGCGCCCATTTCTCCGATAGGGCAAGTTCTCCTGAGTTTTCATGAATAATATTATTGTTGTCATTATTATTATTATTATTATTATTATTATTATTATTATTATTATTATTATTATTATTATTATTATTATTATTATTATTATTAGATGCGAAAGTATCTTATGCTCAGGGCAGTGCCCGTTCTGCGGCGTCCGCATCCATACTGCGCATGCGCCAACTCTCCCCCTCTCCTCGCTGAGCGCGAGGAGGTGTGAGGAGGTGGCGTGAGCGCTGCCTCCGCTTCGTTTCTCCTCTCCCGTTTCTCTCTCTCCGCCACGGCTCTGCGCTCGTATATAATGCGGCGCGCGCTCGCTCCCGTTGCACTCTCCTTCGCAACGGCGCTATGGACGTTTGCGAAGCTGAACGTAAACGGCAACGCCGGCAACCGTTCAGCTTCTCTTAAACGGCAACGCCGGCAACCGTTCAGCTTCTCGAAGCTGCGAGGCTTCGAAAGCCCGCGTTCGCTGTGCTTCCGTCATTAGAGAGTTTTAGTGCTGGGGACCCCAAGCCACCTGCGTACGCACGCTCTTGCGTTCCTTCGTACTCCCAGCCGCATCCACGGAGAATACAAAAGAGCGCAAGGGCCCGCGCGCCCCCAAGCCCGCGGGAACCCAGCAATAAAACTCTCTATTCTCTCTCTGTGCAGCGGTGTGCGAAACGCCATGAACAACGTCAACGTCGGCGCTAGTTGCAGCGGTAGCGCCACCACCGCGGAGCAGAGGAAGGCTCGGGAAGCCGAACGTAAACGTCAGCGTCGGCAAGCGGTAATTCAAACGCCTCGACAACCACCGTCTCATAAGTCACATAAGAGAAACGGAAACTCGATGCGCACCCCCCGCGATGCTTTCGCATCCCACCATGGTTGCCCGTAGGGGGAGATGATGTCTAATTTTATTATTATTATTATTATTATTATTATTATTATTATTATTATTATTATTATTATTATTATTATTATTATTATTATTATTATTATTATTATCGATCGGATCATTGAGCGTTAGCAACTTTTTAACGGTCTCCCATTCGTCCCAACTCGTGCACCGTTGTTGTGCGATGCCTACAACGCCACTCGCTGCCCTCCTCATGACGTCATCGTTTCTGAGGTGCCCTCCACTCACATTTTTAGTCTGTGCATTAAAAGGCAACCGCCGGTGAAGACGCTCCCTCCACGTGCATCATACATTTTGCTTTTCTTACATGCAGTACAGAAATAGTTTCGCATAACCTGCGCTCCTGCTTAGAGCAACAATGACTGTATTGAAAGATATACCACAGGTAAACCGCGCCAACTTGTCTCTCTGTACCCATGGGTGGCGTTTGCTGCGTATAACAGTTTACGAAGAGCGCTGTGTGGACTGTACCGTTAGTTTCTTGCGGAATTTAATCCTCGCTCTTTGCGATGCCTGTCGTTGCAAAGAGACGCTACACCACATCCTGTGCGACTGTCACAGACAGTCACTGGCGTCCGTTCTAGCGCAGCTTGACAGTAGACAAATGTCTGTCGAAACTGTTCTTGCATGCCGTCGACAGAAGACATCTCAGCTGAAGGCGACGAAGGCACTGCTGAGGTTTTTGACCGTAATGTTGCGTACCGCGCAAGAGTGACTGACTGTGTGTGTGCTGTATCGTGTGCTATCTTTCTCTCTCTCTTTCCTCTCCATCTTTAAATCTCCCCCACTCTGTTCCTGTTGTAGGGTAGCAAACCGGTTTTACTAAACTGGTTCACCTCCCTGCCTTTCCTTCTCTACTATTTCTTCTTCCTAATCCTCACTCAAAATAGACAGCTAAATAGTGTTAAACTGAAGCTGCACCTAAGCAAAGGTTGTGAACGAGTCTTTTGTGTATATATGTGCGTTTGTGGCTGTACGTACTATTTGTGTGACTATGTGATTATTGTATATACCATAGCCATCACCCCTACACCTGCAGTAGCAAGCCAGGTGACAAACCAGGCTAACCTCTTCGGCATTGTCATTACAGATTATCTCTCTCTATATATATATATCGTCATCAGTGACAAGCGCTACAAAAAAAAAGCTATGGTTGCATTTATCGCCAAACTTTCATTTCCGCTCCTTGCTTTAGAAGCTTTCGAGATCACGCTTAGGCTGAAATTTCGGGCACCCTCTTGCAAAGCATCTTGAAGAGATGGTGCAACCGCGCGTGTCAACTTTGTGTGGGGCAAATGCCATAACAAACTCCATATTCGAGGAATTGCTCCTGAGAACTCGCTGCTTCACTCTTTTTTTACTCGCCCAAACATCACGCGCCGCCTCCCCCCTATCCTACACCTGAAAGAGGTTCGTCCCTCCACCGCAAAGGGCGCTGCCGTGGGCTCACATCAGAAAGAGATAGAATGTTGGAATGGTGGAAACATTGAATGACTCCGACCCAGGTGAAAAATATTTACTCACGTTTCGACTCCCATACCGGAGCCTTGTTCACAAAGATTCAATGTGAACAAGGCTGCCGTGTGGGATCCGGAACGTCACGAAATGTTTTTCACTTTGGTCCTTCAATGTTTCCACCAGTGTTTCATACCGACAGGACGAGATTTTATCAGATCCTCGGTTTCAGAACGTTAGACTGCGACAATATGCTGCAACCGATGAAATAACTCCTAATTATAACAAACAGGTTAGGTAGCTACATGCTGCCGTCGCGTTTCGAAGGGGACGCAAATGACGGCAATCTTCTTCATCATCAAAGACATTGCCAAGTCCAAGCAAAAAACTGTTTGCTTAACAAGCACAAATCCAGCTGGACTACGATACCTACGACCCTCCTTAAGAGTCATTTCTAATTATCTAAATGTACTTATCAAACCCAGCAGTGCTTTACACTTCTTTGAGTGTCCTTTCAAACGCTCATCGGCGTCCTGTTTAGGCCGGCTTTTGTGTGGACACACGCGGGTATCGTTCAAAAGGCAACAGCGGCACGGTTGCCGGTTCGTTGGGACATGCCAGCACCCGGCTGCGATAAACCGTGAATCGAATACTGCGAGAGAAGGCGCGACGTCGTTGTTATGGGCCAAGGACGTCTCCTACGGCGTCGTTCCCGGTCCTTCAACTTGACATGCCCACTGCCGCGTAGAAGTGGCCTTCGGAAGTCGTCGTGGCTTTGTGCACTTACACAACGCGGGGCACCCGCAGGCTCGCACCGTCTCGCTTCAGTGTCAACGACTCCGTGAGCTGGTTCCCCTTCCGACAGACCTGCTCCCTTGAACTTTTGCCACTACGCTCGCCGCAGTTATAGACGCTTTGCTCGCAGCTGCTCTGGCCGGGAACGCGCGGAATGTTAGCGTCGTGTAAGAGCGGAGGACCTTGTTGTCGGCGTCTGTGTGCCGGCTCGACCGAGAAATAAACACGAGGTATCGAGCGTTTCCGTCTCGTAATTGGGTACACGAAAGTAAACGCATGACGTTTGCACATCGAATTAACTACTAACAAATGCTGTAGCAATGTTTCTGAAATGTTGCACAGAAAAAAAATCAATTAAAGCACTATCTACAAACATCTTTCTTGCTTGGTGCTTAATTGCTATCATTTTTTAGACTAATTATGGTCTCACGTAAGTAACTTCAAAATTTCATCTTCTCTACTCGATCTATGCGTTCTATCGGGATCATATTGTCCTATATGGATTTCCTTGTGGCTTCATGCCACAAACGGGTGGTTGTCAATCCCTTCCTTATACCTTCCGCCACCTTGCGGGATTCTGCAGAACCTATTTGCAGTATTCTGTGAGCATGCGCTTCGAGTTGTCGATTAATTCGCCCTCGCGCTTTCAGTTGTTATAGCTTCCTGGGTAGCTCACTTGGTAGAGCCAGCAGTAAAAAGTGTTTCGCGAATGATTGTAAGAATAATGCATTGGCATAATTTTGTTTGGCTGAAACAACGTAATATAGCTTAATACATGTACTTTTCGTTTTCCTCGCACTTTTTTCCCGTTGTTCTGTAGGTCGCGCTACGGCACCTATTGAATCTGAGCTATGGCAAATGCAGACTGTACTTCTATGGTTGTGCTTTAAAGTACCGGTATTATTTCTACGAAGAAAAATGCATGGTTTGTTTATATGCATCAATTACTGTCATGCTTCGATTCAGTATGACATCCCTTTTTTCGTTCGGAGAGGTTGGGCTGGATGACGTACACGTGTTTGAAATGATCCGCTGTTAGTGCTCATTAATATTCAGTAATACAGTGTAATATCTGGTAATATGTGTAACATACAGTAACCTACATATATCAGAGCTGCCCTATGGGTGGGGATCGTGAGAACTATGGGTAAATATACCTACGTCATATGTACCAGACAGTTAACCAATATTACGAAAGCCCATTTCGAAACCCGGAACACATGCGCAAGCATATTACAGAGACACATATCTCAACGCTATAAAAAAAGCTTTTTTCTTCATCGCCAAATGAAGGACAACACGCTCATCGCACTCCTAGTAACAATTGACAAGATGTGCGTATGGTCGCGCGTAGATGTGTCTTGGGAGCTTTGGGCACTCCTCGAACCATATGAAGTTTCATGCTGTACTCTTCCCTTATTTTATTATTATTTTTGCGATGTGTTCGTTTTGTTCATATCGACTTTCTTAATTTTCGGTGCCATAGTGCGACATAACAGTGTGACCTGTAACGTTCCGTCATTTCTTTGTTCTGCTAGTGCAGTGATCAATGTTGACAGGAATAAGCAACACCGTAATCTAGTTCACAATTCCCAGGCTCCGTAGAAATCACCTGCATTGTTAACATCGTAGCGAACACTATTTGTACGATTAGCCATAGAAAAAAAAAAACATTAATATGATACCATCCAGAAAAGTCACAGTTTCTTCACGATAGACTCTTCTAATCTGTGTTACTAAATCTGCATCCTGGTTCCTTTTCTGGTGCTTGTTACGCCGTTGCATGAAGATCAAATGATAAAGATTTGTCAAACTCCATAATGAGCATTTCGTCCATTAATAACGGGAGGAGCTAATGCTTGAGCACTCTTCGCAGTAAGGAATACTTTGCAGTGCTCTCGGAAGTGATAAGACTACTACAGAGTGCACCCTTGAGCACTTTAACATAAAGCTGTAAAACAACATTGCCCTCAAGAACATATCCACGGCTGCCTGTTTACCGTGGATATGCCATGACAGAGGTATATGTGGAATCTAAACACACATCACTGATAACTTATGGACAGCGCGTGCGTAGTTGATGCCAAGTTCGTCAGTGGATAATCAGGCTACCGACCGATTTGCAACAAATATTCTTAAATTTGCATATGCCGTTAATACGCTGCGAAGCGGTAAAACAGTAACAGTTATGAAATGTAATTTGTTGTTGCTATGCTTATAACTAGTACATTTACATTTGTGATGCTGCAAGGTGGATGAAACAACCGAGTGTTCGGTACAGTTCTTCAATGATGTCCGTGTGAATGTACGTGGACCTTCCTTCGTACGAGAACGGCACAAGAACGCTCGTAAGGAAATGCGAAGTGGTATCTACGCATTCCATTCGTTTTTATGCTTTATACTACAAGTATAAGACCAACTCCACTTGTGAGACTGTAAGGTCTAGAACATGCTCCTTGAGGCGTGGACAAATTCTTCCATTACATGGTTTTTCCAGAAAGCATCATGGTGAAATTGCGTTTTCGCGATGCAGGTATACTGGTACTTATATGTCTGCACCTTTGACTGTTGGCCTTTGGTAGCACCTCTCAGGAAATATTGAGTTATGAATGAACGGCGGATAAAATTAATAATAGGGTAACATTAATCATCGGCGTGCCACCGAGAATATTAGATTAAGGCATTCCTACTCGATGGCGCGAAATTACATACGCGGTTAGTATATATAACTGCGTGACGGTCGTTTGCAGACTAGGAAGACAGCAGTTGAGAAAGTAATGATTTCTCACATCTTTACGACAGGCTTCATGAACTTTAAAAAGGAAAGTGTGTACAAAATAGTTCGCTGAAATACCTCACTGTCAGTCTTCTTTTCTTCGTTCATTAGATATCAATCAGAGATTTCAGAATAAATTCCAAGCCGACCTCTCCACGTCATCTGTTTTAGTGTCCCCGACACAAGGGAAGCAGTCGCACACTGACTATATAAAAAAATAAGCAGAAACGAATTCTCAGAACACCGAAGAGTGCCCAGAATATCGTTCCCTAGACTTACCGTGACAGTTATCCAGATCTGGCAATATACTCCGGTTCAACACGCGGGCACAACGCCGAGCCGGGCAGGGCCGATGGGGTTCGGAAACGCGGCGTCCTCCCTGGCGCCGGCATCAACCACGTCGTCTACAGAACGACGACGAAAACCTCTTACTCTTTTTATCTTCTCTTCAAGAGCAGTTCACACCGATCACTCACGAACCGAAGCCTCGCACGGAAGGCCGCACGCGGAAGGGGTCGTCCGACCGAAGGAAAACAGCTGTGGCCGCTCCTCCGTTGCACCGAGACGTGGTCACCACCGGCCGCCGAGTAAAAGTAGTCGCAGTCCTGGAGGCGTGGATGGATTCGACAGCGGCGTCCTTGAGCTGAGGGCCAGCTGAGGGTCCTGCTCTCCGCGCTGCTGCTGCTGCTGCTGCTGCTGCTGCTGCTTCAGCTGATGCTCCGAGGGGGGCGCCCGCTCTGGGTGCAAACGAGTCGCGCACGGCCGAGCGGCGCTGAGCGCTCGCTGGAATGGGAGCCTCAGCGGAGACGGCGTCGGAGCGGAGCCGCCTGGAAACCGGGACAGCGCAACCTACAGCCCTAGGGGCGAGAGAGAGCGGCTCCTGCATCCAGCCATCCAGACGCGGCTCTCCGGTGTCGCCGCCCTCCCGGTTGCCGCGGAGAAGAAAAGGTTCAGCCGCTGTAGGTAGGTGTACCTGGGCAGGCATGGGGTCTCCTGTAGTAATACGCGGCCCGGCGTTTTCTCTCTCGCTGATCCGCGCCGATCTACTCTCGCCGCCACGGAGACCGGGCCATATCGTGTGGTTCGCCACTTCCCCTCCCTCACCTTCCACATTCCATCGTCATCGAGCAATGATTCTCTGCCCACACTCTTGATCTCGTTGAACATCGGTTCCACTCGGTAAGCGGAACACTTCTGCAGATATGTTCCGCTTACTTGTGATCTCTGTAGAACGAGATTAAGGGTATACCGAATCCTTAAGCATCCTTCATACTGGCATTACGTCGCGCGCAGGGTCTTCGCGGTCACCCAGTTTCCTTGGCTTTATTGCCATCTCGCCTTATTTTCTTTTTTCCTACGCTCGTTATTGCGTTGTTTGACCCCCCGTTGCGCACTGGCACGCGAGACAGTCGGAGTCGGGTCGTACCAGGACACTTCCGAGCTGCCTGCTCACGACGATCCCAGTTGGCTGGCGTCGTTCCCTCGAAATGGTTTGCAGTGGAGCGTCACGCGGTTGCAGCCGCGGTGACCTGATGATGTTCGCGGCCTCCTTCCTATCCAGACCAAACCTCAGTAACGAAGATTGCGCACTTACGTTCGGCCCTGTGTTGCTGCAGAAGCCCCGACGTTAGCATTCCTTATCAACTGCGAAGCGGTTTAAGCCGGCCGTAAAAACTTTGATGTGTACAAAAAACTATAACGGATATGTGCCACAGAGATTGAGCCAATCCCACTACTCGCCGGTGGTCCAATAAAAATGAAGAAGGCAACAGATGGGCGGCAAACACCAATCAACATTTTTACACAGACGCAACCAGTAATTGAGGAAAGCTTTATTAAACCGTCGGGATTAACCCAGTGATAAACACCGCGGCCGCACGATCCAGATTCGCTGAAACATCTGTACGGAGTGCTTCAGCGGTACGTACTACGAGAGAATATTAAGGAACGGGAAAGGCAAAGGCGACTGCGAGAAGACCCCGAAGAGATGGAAGCCCTACGCCAACGACGACGTGTCCGTAGTTCTATGGGAGGTGCGAACGCTTGGTTTCAGCGCGAGTCTCTGTCTCTGGAGTTTGGGCATACGTGTCATGTCTCTGAACGTATATCGTTTAAATCAAACCACGCTGAGCTGAAAAGCAACCTAGAAACAACCTAGCATCCCCTAGCTAAAGCCTAGCAACAAAGTAGAAGCAACCTGGAAACAACCTAGAAGCAACCTAGAAGCAACCTAGAAGCAACCTAGAAACAACCTAGCATCCCCTAGCTAAAGCCTAGCAACAAAGTAGAAGCAACCTAGAAGCAACCTAGAAGCAACCTAGAAGCAACCTAGAAACAACCTAGCATCCCCTAGCTAAAGCCTAGCAACAAAGTAGAAGCAACCTAGAAGCAACCTAGAAGCAACCTAGAAACAACCTAGAAACAACCTAGCATCCCCTAGCTAAAGCCTAGCAACAAAGTAGAAGCAACCTGGAAACAACCTAGAAGCAACCTAGAAGCAACCTAGAAACAACCTAGCATCCCCTAGCTAAAGCCTAGCAACAAAGTAGAAGCAACCTGGAAACAACCTAGAAGCAACCTAGAAGCAACCTAGAAACAACCTAGCATCCCCTAGCTAAAGCCTAGCAACAAAGTAGAAGCAACCCAGAAGCAACCTAGAAGCAACCTAGAAACAACCTAGCATCCCCTAGCTAAAGCCTAGCAACAAAGTAGAAGCAACCTAGAAGCAACCTAGAAGCAACCTAGAAACAACCTAGAAACAACCTAGCATCCCCTAGCTAAAGCCTAGCAACAAAGTAGAAGAAACCTGGAAACAACCTAGAAGCAACCTAGAAGCAACCTAGAAACAACCTAGCATCCCCTAGCTAAAGCCTAGCAACAAAGTAGAAGCAACCTGGAAACAACCTAGAAGCAACCTAGAAGCAACCTAGAAACAACCTAGCATCCCCTAGCTAAAGCCTAGCAACAAAGTAGAAGCAACCTAGAAGCAACCTAGAAACAACCTAGCATCCCCTAGCTAAAGCCTAGCAACAAAGTAGAAGCAACCTGGAAACAACCTAGAAGCAACCTAGAAGCAACCTAGAAACAACCTAGCATCCCCTAGCTAAAGCCTAGCAACAAAGTAGAAGCAACCTAGAAGCAACCTAGAAGCAACCTAGAAACAACCTAGAAACAACCTAGCATCACCTAACTGAAGGCTATCAACAACCTAGAAGCCACCTAGAAACAACCTAGATGAAGCCTAGAAACAACCTAGAAGCAACCAGATTAGACTTCAGAATCATCCAGCTTCGATGTTTCAAGCCTTGCGCGACTTAATGCAAGCTTGGCCATTTTTTGTTCTGTGAGCTTTGCTTAGGCAGAGGTACGTAGATGAACAGTAATACTGGCCTTGCAAGCACTTTTATTAACGTACTTTATCGTCCTCATTTGTATGAAGCCATTATCCCTGTTTTTCTTCGTTCTTGAGTCTGGGCAGTCTTACAACATGCTCATTACAACCTCGATATTTTTTCTGCACCTGTACACCTGTAATTATGATCTAAACGGCACCACTACAATGATGTCATGCCATGGGTCATGGAAGCGCACGTAACGTAGGTGCACGAAGTACACAGGCAGGAATAGACGGAGCTAAGTGCTGTACCATATAGGAGAGGCAAGTAGGGCGCCAGAGTTAAGAACTATAGCAACAACAACAAAAAAAGATGGTAAATGTAGTGCTATTGGGAGTGATGTTCCCGTAGCTTTTGTTGGTATGCTAGGAATGATGTCTGTTGATGAACTTCTATTTCGAAACAATTATCTATATTGTTTTAGCACATGCCTCTCTGGAGCCCTTCATTACGTTGTTCCTCATGAATCTTTAGACACTTCTGGGACATATTATACAGCAGTGTTTACATTAGTTTTATTTTTATTTTTTTGAATGATAAGACCCTACGAAAAAACGCCAGGCCTGCACGGAAAGCGCAGCATAGTCACAGCGAAAGCTGGAAGAGCGGCATTTCTAGAGCTCGTTGTAAACTCTCTTGGGGCTACTAATACAAGTAAACTGGCAAGGTACCCACTAAGCCATAAATCACATTTTTTGTGAAGTTGGGAAGCACTCACAACGCCATTATTCGTCATTCTGCGCAGAAACGAGGTACCAGCTACACATCTGTAAGGCATTATGTGCACTTTGTTGACGTGACGACTGATTACGATGAAGAATTGTTGCTCAGCCCTTTGTAATGGGTTGGAAGCTTTAAACGGCTCACCAGTTACGTAATTCGCATTGTGTGATGGCCGGTCGCTATTTCGCTCTCCCACCATGCAATATAACATACGTTGACGTGAGGAAGAGAGAGAGGAGGGAAGAACTTTATTGAGACCCTGAGGAAAGGGATCATGGGCTTATGGGCTTCCTTGGCAACCAATACAAGTGCACTTGCGAGGACCCCACTACGCTATAACTCGTCATCGTTTCTGTGAAGTAGGGAAGCAGCCACTATGCCATTTTTCGTCATTCAACGGAGAGCCGTGGCACCCGCTAAAAACATGTAAGGCATTATGCGCACTTTGTTGATGTTGTGCCTGATGACGATGAAGAATTATGGCAGAGCCCTTTGTAAAGGGTTGGAAGCATTCGACAACCTACCCGTTGCGCAAATCGCATTGTGTGAGGCCTGGTTACAGAATTCACGCGGTGTGACGCCTGTTTGTTATTTCACTCTTCTATCACGCTATATTACATAGAGTAGTGTGGTTCCTTCCGGTCATGAAGCCTGTATAGCGTCTTTTTGCAAGGCAGTTTCAAGCACCGGCATGGATCTGAGGTAGAACACTGGGCTTCCACGTGGAGGTCACAGGTTCGAACCCCGTTCCATCCTGGACATTTTTTCTTATTTCGTTTTTTTTTTCTTATTTCGCGCGATAGTGGTTACGGACACCGGAGGCGGCGCCAAAAACGGCCGTTGAAATGATCTCATAACAGCTTTCGCTGTAAAAGGTTAGCAAAGGGCCTGCTAAGCAATAGCGAAGGAACTGCAATGACTAAATAGGTAAGAGAAAAGGAAGGCAAGAACTCAAAGAAAATTAAAACATTTTAACGGCAGAATTGCAGAATCTAAGAAACGTAGCATCAGGTGACTATGGCACAGCCTTCTGCACTATGTGTGTATAGTCAGGCGAAGCAGTATAGACAAATTGCAAACGGTCCAGTTCGGCTAACTTACGAGAACAGTCGCTATCTTTACAGTCGGTTCTGCAAGTACGAAAAAAAAGGAGGAATAAAAGGGAATGAAGCACATGGCTATATTAGTACGTGGAGGGCACTGATGGCATGTTTCAGCAAAGAAGCAGAAAAAAATGGGTACATGTTCGCATGAGCGCGTACTAAGCAGAATAATGGGCGCATTCACGATCAGTTGCCTTTAAGACTGCCATAAGGTCACTGTATCTATGAGAAAGCCACGAAGGGCTTCGACAGTGTGTCTTTGTTTGCGCAGGCACCACCAGAAACCAACCGAAAGTCACGCGAACAAAGGAAGTCTGTCTAGCCGGTTTTAGCGTTTGCAGAGGGCCTCGCTGCCGCTGGTGTTGCGGACGCTAGTTCCGCGGACGAATGCGGGGTGTTACAGTGGGTTCAAGCAGCGGTAGGACCATTCATGATTCTGTGTAGCATACAGATAACGTGTGGTGGCCACCTCCGGGAATATGTGTCCCGTCCTGATATGCAATGATAAAAATTGAATTTCCATGTAGTCCTTAAGTTCAGAAGGACAAAAATAAATAAATTATGAAACAAAACAACAAGAACGACACATCCTGAACAGCATAGATGACCTTGCCTGGTCGTCCAACCAAGTGACCTCACTAAGCTTTCGTTACAGAATATTAAAAAAAAAAGAAACAACTAGGCAATTGATAATGAACATTCGCTTGAGAGCAAGGTATCGAAGTCATGTATCACAGCTGGTAGTCTCTCCGCTGCATCTTTTCCTGCGATGCCTCTATGATCCTTATTCCACTGAAAACAGACTTCATGGGCAGCCAGACACGCATCTACAGTGTTTTCCAGGTTCTATAAAATAACAGGTAACGGTAGTCCTTACGTGTATACAGCACCTTTTAGAGCCATCTTCAAGGTAGAGTATAGCCCGCCCATCTATCATAGAAGCATCATTTGCAATAGAAACCTCAGAACGTACAAAAAACTGATGATTTAGATCTTCTTAGATGAAGTTAGGTGGTGCAATTGGAAATTATCGATAATGTGATCTTTGAGAAAGTGTAGTGGCATCGTCGCACCCGAATCTGTTGTTAAACCATCTTTGAGAACGAATTCGAAGAACTCTATCTGACGTCTCATTTGCAGAAGGGTTAACTATTTCGTAAAGATGAAAGACGCTCCCATAAATATGTTTGCGCTTTTGCTGAGTACGGCACAGTACCGCAGAACTTATTAAGCGTGACAAAAGACTGTACACAAGAAGCAACGGACGCAACTAGCCATTAAGGCCCCTGAGCACTGCGAAATGGTTAAAACAGGTACTTTACCTTGAAGTTTTTTTATAACCGCACGCCGTCGCGCTGTGTACTAACGACCGGAAGACCTGTACAAAAAAGAAGTGAAAGAAACCGCGTGTACGCTGCCACATTATGCTGCGATGTAAATATAGCAGCGTGGAGTATGGCGCCATTGTCCCTTCCCTCACACAGCAGCCGTGCCTTGCCGCAGAGGCAACTCGTGAAAGACAAACTGGGGAGAAAAAGAAAACCGTAACGAAAGCCTGCAGTTCCTTCTTCAGCGCGTGGCAACATTGTGCGTATAAAAATATTAAGCGACACAAACTGAAGAAAATGAGCGTGAGCTGGCGAAACAAACGCCGCAAGATGACAGCGATTTTCCAGCGTTGCACTGAAAAAAAAAAAACAAAAGCCTGCAGCGCGGCTAGGGGCCCCGCGTGGCCGACACGGTTAGAGGACCCAAGCGTGGACGTTAGGTATACCGAGTTTGGGTGGCCACATATAAAGTATATAGCTGTAGCGTTCGGATTCTTCGGGCCCACACGTGTGCGGGCTGGCAACGGTGTACGGCAGCCTCCCGCACCTTAACCTCATCCATCCGTGTTCCTCGATGTGCAGCGCACGGAACGGCACGCACTTTTGAAAACGCGCGTGCACGCGCAACGCGCGCGTGCCGGTATAAGCGTGCGATTTGCGGCCCATATCCGTGTATAGTTTCGTGCATAGTGCCGGCGGACACCGCGGCTCTATTCGTCCGTCGAAAGGGCCGCTTAAAGAGAGCCTGGGTTCACTAGGGGAACATTATCCCGGTAACCGCTCTAGATTACCTGGACTACAAAAAAGGAAAGAAAGAAAGCTTTCACTGTGTCGAAGGTCCTTCGGGCGAAGCCGCATAGGATAGCAAGCTGAGAAAGCGGCACGGGCAGTGTTCCAGTTCATGAAGGCGTCCGAGCTCTTGTGGCCGTTTGCACCGAATTACCCTCACCGTCTAACCGCGCGCTTTGGTCACGTGACCTTCCACGTAGGTACGCTGGGGTGCGCACCTACAACCCTTTGGGATTCTACCATCCCCACTTTCCCTCGCACCCACAGCATACGGTGCGCGGTGCGCTATAGGATCTTGTCCCAGTTGAACCTTACGCAGAACATCACGGCGACGGCGAGTAGGAGGAGGATAAACTTTATTATATGAATCCGGCGGCCTCGGTTGTGCGGGTCCCACGCCTAGGCGTCAGCCAGCAGCCCTTGGGCCCTGGCGGTGTCCCCAGCCCGTCGGACATCCCGCCTCGAATGCCTATGTAAGTGCTATAAAAATATCGTTCCGTTTTTTGAACAGAATATATTTCGAAGCAAGATTACGGGCATTTGTCTACATATAAAAAATGTTAAGTTCACGATGCAGTGAACACTTTCTACTACAGCTTTTCCAAGATTGGCCAGAAATGGTCGTTAGCGAGATTGCCTTGTTTTTTGTTTTGTTTTGTTTTGTTTCTTTACCATATTCGACCAAACGTTTTTCATCCACGTGACTTTCTGTTACTGGGGGCCAAGTCGCCAACCATATATTTTCTGTCTTCTATCTGTTTCCAGGCGAAGCTCGTATTGACTGACCTGTGAAGCTGGTGATGGTGGTGTTCCAAAAAACCCTTTCCACCCACAGCTGGTGTTCACCAAGGAAATAATAAATAAAACAAAATAATGTTTCTTCCCTGGGCTGGGGTTAGAATCCGGGACCCCTGGTACGAAAGCAAGTGCCTTTACCACTAGGCCAGGCACCCATGCTTGCCCAATGTGAATTCAACTGAAGCATACGAATGCGTTCTACCGACGATGGAAAAAAAGAAAAAAAAAAACTATTGGGAAGCAGTACACTTGCTGAGGGGGCTTCATTGAAATATTTCGTGTTGGCGTACTAAAATCGATCTGCTCGAGAACGCCTAAGGTCGATATCAGAAATTGCACATTTCAGAAAAATTCCGACGTAGAGAAAATTGAATTCCTAACCCGCGTTTCCATGTTCGCGTGATGGTCCTTTCGTTGCGCCGTTCCAGAGGCTTACGAACGCTGGAAAGATCATGAAGGACGCCATGTCGATTCAGACCGTAAGCAGCTTTCCGGGGACCTAGAACAAAATTGAACGCTTACGTTAGGAGGGAGCATTGCTCAATGAGAAAGAAAGAAAGAAAGAAAGAAAGAAAGAAAGAAAGAAAGAAAGAAAGAAAGAAAGAAAGACAGAAAGAAAGAAAGAAAGAAAGAAAGAAAGAAAGAAGCTTCGCGTGTCCCCATGTCCCCGAGAGGGGTGGGCACCTTGAATTTCTTTCTTTTGTTGTTGGGACGTAGTGCGAGGGTTTAATTGATCATTTGGCCCTACTTAAAGGTTAGCTCGCCTATATAGTTCCTTTCTTTATTATTTATACATTTCAACTAGAACGACAGTTCATAGCCTCTACACTCTGTTGGTTTCGTGCGGCTCTAACTACGGAATGGAGCGCGACAAAGCTAACTTCACACTTGGTGCGGATCACAGGTTTTCGCCAAAGAGAGAAAGAATGAAGCGTGGAAACTTGGGCAAGTTGGTAGGTCATAACTGAATAAACGAACAGCGCCACGGTCAAGGACAGAGGACAGAGTGCGAGGACAGAGGACAGAGGATAGAGGTGTGTTGTTACCTTCCCCTGTCCTTGTCCGTTGCGTTTATTCTAGAGAGAAACAGCGTGGCAAGCTCTCAAATGACACGTCCTCGACTGTCCGTATTCTGCGGACGAGATTGCTCGTATACATTGAAGTACTTGACATACGGGGACAGCTCACTGCTCTCCCATAGTAGGGTATGCAATACTCGGAATCGTTTACATTTTCTTTTTGTTTTATTAAATGTATATAAGGAGAAGTTAGTGCCAATGCGCCCCGGGGCGCCGTCTGCTCCTCTTCTCTGGCGCAATTGTGGTCGTGTACTATGAGCATTTGCATACTTTTGTGCTTGTCTTCTACCTTTTCTTTTTAACACACCTCATAAGTGGTCACTCTGTCCTAACTTATAATTTCGTTCTGCAGTGGGAAGTCAGAAGCAGTGCGCCTCGTAAAAACGTTTACCTGCAAGTGTTTAAGAGCGCAGCTGTTCTAAGTCGAGCCCGTGCCGTCCGCATGCCTGTCCGGTGTCACGCAGGTCACGTGGCCAGATGGGGGAGGAAATAAAGCGGTAAAGAAAACGAAACGATGATGATGATGCTCGAAATTATGGTGATGATAATGCTCGTTATGATGATGCTGACTGATGATGATCGAAACGAGACTATAAACTGTCTTAGCCTACCCTTGCATACACTCGCGCGCATACAGCTTCGCTGCGTAACGGCATTTCACGGTGCGGAACTGGGCTTCTTGCCTTTGCACACGTATTTACGTGTGCCGCTGGACGGCGAGCGCTTAGCTGCGCGGTCACTGCGTATTCACTGCGCATTCACTGCGCATTCACTGCTCAGATTATTTTTCACAGTTTCGGCACGCAGCGCGTGCGGCCACGCCTCCTGAGGCGGAAAGCGTAAACTGCGCGTGCAGAACAGCTCTTCCTCCGTGCACCGACTCCGCCCTAATCTCGCGAAGAGTTCAGCAGCAGCAGCGGCTCGTTGATTTATCGGACGTTCTGCGCTGCTGAACTCCGGGGGTTCCTAAACTAAGGGTGCAAGGAGCGGGGAACAAAGCGACAGCGTACACAGGAACGGCCGCGTACACGAGGTGGCGATTCTTCGTTGTGAGAGGGCAGATAGACATCTGCGCGACCTTCATGATCGGTGCGGCGTGAAACCGAGAAGTGTGTCTTCTCGCCGGTTGGACGCGCGATTCGCGAGAAAAGAAAAGAAAAAAAAAAGAAAGGCTTCTAAAGAGACATCTAAAAGTATGCAGAGAGAGACGCGCAGGGAAGAGTAGAAGTAGCCACGAGAGTTATCACATTCTCGAAGGCTATGGTTTCCCGCATAAACGCAGGAGGCTATGCCACGACGCGGAAAAATTCCTTCGCGCCACAAGCTATAAGCTGGTCGTCGCAGTGTATTACCCGCGAAAATAACCGGGCACTGGTGGAATTCGCGCTGCGATGGTGCTCCAAATTTCTCGCGCTCCTGGAAGACGGGGACACCAATGCGGCCCGTCTGACGAGACGGCGTTTCGTTCTTTGACGCAGCCTCGTTTCCTCTGGATATCATCCTTCCTTTCTTTCGTTCTCTTTCTTTTTTTTTTCCAGAGCATACGGACCAATTTCTTTTCTTTCGCTTTTGTTTGCTCATGCTGTTTCTTCCTCGGCGCTTGTCTTCTCAGGCTACTCGTCTCGTTTCTCAATGCGAAGCGCATAATGTTTTTCGCAGTGACAATTGTTCAGAGTCGCCCCGTGCTTATGTGCCTGGGAAATCGTGGCAACCTATTAGGGACAGCCGCAGTGCCATTCCAGTGATCAGGAAAGATCATAAGAGTGGTGAGAGCGAGAGAGAGAGAGAGAGAGAGAGAGAGAGAGAGAGAGAGAGAGAGAGAGAGAGAGTGAGAGAGAGGCAAGGGGAAGCACGGGGCTAAACAACGTTGCACGTGCTTTCGTGCTGTGGGGAAGGTGGCAATAGGTAAGGATAAGCAATAATAACGCGATAGCAGCGGTTATTCAAATGAATGCGCGCAGACACAGACGCACGAAGACAAGAGCGTTTAAGTTCGCATTGCTATCGCATCACGATGCAAGACAAGCTTTCCTAACCTGCCATCTTACCAGGCAATAACGATCTCAACAGAAATAACGACAAATTCAATGCGCGCACAACTCGCGCAAACAGTAACAAGTTTTCAACGCACATATTTAGGACGGCCAATCACAAACATAGGCTGACTTCAAGAATCCAAGATGAGATCAGGCTGACCTTTAAGACTCGCTTTGATGGCCAAATTTACAGCTGAGCGGACAGCTATGATTTTACTTATCGTTTAAGTTCTGACAAAGCTGGCAAGATAGACACCTCTGTGAAGACAACATCAAATTCTGAAAAACGATGCGCGGCTGCCTTGCTGTTCAAGAAAGATAGCGACTGAGCAGATGGCTTGGCAACTCGACAGGGAGGTCGTCAGTTCACAGAAAAACGTAGACAGGATTGGTTATGCTCCTAATGCACCACACGTCGTGATTATAGAAAAATCGCAAGTTGGATGTGATTCACACGCTGTGAGTTACAAGTTGTGATTTTTTTATCGCATCGCCACCATGCGCCGATGCGGTCGGCAGCGATGTGGTGACATTATTGCATGATTGAAATACTAAATAATTTGATATAGGTGCTTAGACCTATGCTAAAATTATCCCCAACCATCCGTCTACGCAAAACACAAACAAACAATAGGTGCTTTAAAAGTTTTGGAGGGCCCCTTTAAGATGAGGCGGTACGATACGCGCCAATGCCAATGGTGGAACTTTTGTAAGTGTGAGTCGTTCCGTAGGAGACCAGATCAAAACTACTTTTCTAATGTGAGTAGGCGAAGATGTGCTTGGGACATAAAATTAGAAGGAAAGCAAGCGGCACATATGGTGCTCGCACGACTGCATTTCATGTAAACTATAGTGTTATGTCAGTGGACTGTACTTTGTGCTGTTTTTCGTGTCGCTACGTGAATATACTTCGTGAATATGAGAATTTTCATTGCTTGAGTGACTTACATGAACTCTCCCGAGATGCTCTTTTATGTATTTTTTTTTCATTGCTATCATTTTCCCGAATTCTGTTGTCTGCGAAAAGGAGTAGCTGGCGCTATATAAAAGCGTTAACATCTCCTAAAAAGCATGTAATTAAAAAAATGTAAGAAACAAACCTTTGGTAAATCATCGGCTACATTCGTGAGTCAGTAAGTGGTAGCTGTGATCAATATCATGCTTGCTTGAAGTAACTGCAGTCGTTATCAGTTAATTTTGACCGTAACGTGTGCTGTTCTAGGATGTCTGAATTCTTTTTTTGACGAAGTTGCGGAATTGAAGTCACTTCACTTCAACTGTCGTATCTACTCGCGCGCTACCAGCACTCGTTAGCCCTGGCTTGTGTCAGCTAGTGTTGGGTATAGTGGTCAATAATGGTGGCTGAAGGTGGCTACAAAGTTCGTAATGCTGGCTAATGCTGCTAAATGATGATGATTGATGGCTTGTACGTGGGCCAAGTGATGGCAGTTGTTGGCTAGGGCAGAATAAATTTGACTATCAGCTGTTATAACGCCAATATTCTCCCCAGTCTAGCTCGATCCAAAAACTCACAGGATCCCTTATGCATCCGCCTAAGTGGACTCGACGGTGAAAACCACCTTCATTTTCTTCTCAATCGACGTGCTAATTGCCCCTTCCGAAAGATTTCTGCACCTTACGTGGTTTTGCACTGCCTCCGGGATCGGTCACCTTTGACCAAGCGACAGCGTGATGTGATGACGTCATAGTGACTCACGATGACGTCTTGATGACGTCACAAATTTTGATGATCTGTGCGGTCATGATGACGTCACATGGCGTCGTCGCGTGAAGATTTTTTTGCATCACTTGTGTTGACGCCGAGGGACGCCGTCGTCAACGGTCAATTTTCGCGTTTGATGAGGCATCTAAGGCTTTCGCTTTAACAGCTGTGTCAGCAATCTTTAAGGGCTTCCCATTGGTCCCAGCTCCGTCAATATGCGATGCCTACAACGTCACTCGCTGCTTTTTTAATCACGTCAGCGTTTCTGAGACGCCCTGCACTCTTCGTCTATGAAGTAGAAGGCAACCGCCAGTGAAGACACTCCTTCCACATACATCAAACATTTTGGTTTTCTTACATACAGTACAAAAACAGTTTCACCTAATGTGCGTAGCAACTTAGAGCAACAATGACTGTTAGAAAGGTATGCCATGAGTAACCCGCACAGACTTATCGCTATGCACCTATGAGGTGATGCGTTGGTGACATCCTGTGGGCTTGGACATTCTTGTAAAAACATTTAATAGTGCCTGAGTCATTTCTATACGTTACTATCCTAGTTGTATTGACACTGTACCCAAGTGTTCGTAGCGTCATACCACGACCGCGACATTAAAAAAAATGATTGAATTCGCAATCTACAATCGAGGCATACTTACTGCGATATCCCCAGCAGATATGTCTCTTGCACCACACATGCAAGGCAGAAAATGTTAATAACACAGGCTATGTACCGTGGATGTTCCGCTGTCGTCGAAATTGTAACGTCCGCATGAAATCCAGGGTAGATATCCTGGGGGTGTTCGAGACAGAAAACAAAACGGACGTTAAGAACAACCGAAAGGCAACGGCTCTAGGTCATCCTGGGGATAACAGGCTCTGGACGTGGACGTCCGCCTAGAATTCGGATGTCCACCGGATTTTCGTGGCCCATTGGTCGAATCCTCGAAAGGATCGTTAGAGGTGTCGGTCTTTAACCCGTAAAGTCCTGCGCGGACAACAGGACATTAAAGAGTGCTGACAAAATTTTGAAGGCGAGATAACACAAATCTATGCCACAAGGATAGATTTGTGTGGGCGCACACGCATGATCTACGAAATATAAACGCATAATATAGCCTAGAACATATTGAAGATCAACGTTAAAGTGCGTGTCGCGCCGTTGCACGCGCAACGCGCCTTTGGCTTTTGTGTAAAAAACCAACGGCCACCTGCGTCACAAGTTTATGTTTGCTACCACGATCCTTGCGAGCGCTCTCTCCTAGCAGACATATTCAACAGAAAGAGGGGGCAGACTTGTACAGTAATACAATGGCTGATATCCTTGCCTCAGCAGTGCATTTTTAGGGGGACGCATATTTACAGCGTCTCAGAGGGGATTATGGCAGCACCCAGGAAGCCTTTCTTAAATAGAAATTATTTTTCAAAGTGTATTATAGGCAGTTAAAGGGTTATTGCATGCCATTAGCGGGTTCCACTCTGTAGCAGAAATTAATTAATTAAACATTGGAAGGGCCGGAAGTAAGCATCCGCATTAAAAATTGGGAAGCGGCGAAGCATGTAGGGAAGGGTGTTTCAGCTCCACTAACATGAAACCTGCGGAGGTGCAAAGCATGCAGTGTGCGTCGGTGTTTCCCACAGCAAAATCACTGCTAATGGGCAACGAGAGACAGAAGAAAGTTAAAACACAGAGACCTGCAGTCCGCTTCTAGTTAACGTGCACGCTGCGAATCTTTATTGTTTAATTAAGCACAAGAGAAATCTCCCACCGGCACTACATTGCAGGTCAAGATCCAGTGCCCATATATGTGGGGTGCCCGGTGAACGGTTGCACAGCGCGAGCAGTCGGATTTTTCAATCAAGAAACTCGCTAGCAGACGGTGCTTGCGTCGGCGTTGTCTCTCGCGGGTGAGGGCACCTTCTCGTTCCTTGCGAGCTGGTAGTTCAGTGTTCATCGCAATAATAATAATAATATCTGGGGTTAAACGTCCCAAAACCACAACATGCTTATGAGAGACGCCGTAGTGGAGGGCTCCGGAAATTTCGACCACCTGGGGTTCTTTAACGTGCACTTAAATCTAGGTACACGGGCCTCAAACATTTTCGCCTCCATTGAAAATGCAGCCGCCGCGGCCGGGATTCGATCCCGCGACCTTCGGGTCAGCACTCGAGCGCCATAACCACTAGACCACCGTGGCGGGGCAGTGTTCATCGCAGAAAGAGCGTTTCCATATTCAACGCGCGCCGTTCGCTCTCTCTCACCACACGACGAGCGCTGAGGCGGCGGCGCCCTCTCTTGCGCTCAAGCAAATGGACCGTCGCGACAGCAGACGACAATGCACGCCGACACGCCGAGACCCTAAGGTGCTTCGCCCCTAAAGAAGGTGTGGCCTGTTGCGCGCGTCGACGTTAATGGGCGAGCGCCTCTCGGCTCAGTTGACAGTTGCGGCCGCTGCACCTTAGGGTGTCGGCGTGTCGGCGGGCATCGTCGTCTGCTATCGCCGCGTGCATCGTCGTGCCATGTGCATTTGCTTGAGCGCCAGTGAGGGTGCCACCGCCTCAGCGCTCGCCGTGTGGCGAGAGAGGGCGAACGGCGCGCGTTGAATATGGAAACGCTCTTTCTGCGATGAACGCTGAACTACCAGCTCGCAAGGAACGAGAACGCGCCCTCGCCCGCGAGAGACAACGCCGAAGGAGAAGAAGAGAGACAATGCTCTCTTCTTCTCCCTTAAGGTTACATTCTAAGTGCGGAGCACTTTAGGGGCCCGGGCTGTCGTATGCTGTCGTCGCTTGCAGTAATGCAGGCAAAACCACGTATAAAAATAGAAAGAGAGAGGAAGTAAGCGAGAAATAGAAAGAGAGAGAAAGAAGTGACAGAAAGAACTGAAAAAGAGAAAAACAAAGAAAGAGAGGAGGAAAGGCAGAGAAAACCGAAGAGAAACAAGGAAGGCTGCCCAGCTCCGCACATCCTTCAGGCTTGGCACCGCTAGTGCTAAGCTGCCTTAATTTTTTTTCATTTTCTTTTCCATGACTCGCTGCGTCGTCCTCAATTTTAGTTGTTGGGAACCATATACTTGTGCATTAGCTGACGAACTGGGATAGCCAGAGCTCTAGTCAGCGCTAAGCGAAGCAGCAGTGGGGAGGAGGTGTAGGGTATCTGCATATTAATGTACATTGCAGGACGAAAACATCTGTCTTGAGTACACTTGTTTCACGCTAGCTGATTAAAATTTGTGCTTTTAGTTGTGCTAATATTTACTAGTACAGAAAAAATTCCAGACCATTCCACTCGGTGAAAGTGGGTGCAGCATTTCTTAGCGAACCAAAGGCACTTTGGTCTTGCCTACCTACCTACCTACCTACCTACCTACCTACCTACCTTAGTATATAGGCTGACGGGTTTTTACTCCCTTTCCTTTATGATGATGTATTTGCAAAGACTAAATAAAAAAAACTGGGAGAACAGATTTTGGAAATCTTGCGCGGAAGCGTTAAGGACCTCGTCTCGCAGAAAATCCATTGATGGCGTCGTCGAGCGAAAAATACCGGTGGAAGGAAACAATAACAGCCATAGTCTGAGCCGGAATCATACCCAGGCATTCTGCATGACATTCAAGTATTCTACCACAGAGCCACGCCGGTGCTGCAAAATTCTTAGGAAAAAGACCCAACACAAGCTTCATGTCGAGGCAACACCAGTAATTGTTGCAGTTGTGGCTACCCACCTTTATAACAACGTAATAAACACTTATTGCGCAATCTATAGTCAAGCGTTGCTCGAATACGCCAATTAACGCTACTTATTATATGCACGCAATCAATAGAGACCGAATTTTAGACAAATGCCTGTTTTGTTCCTTGCGTTTCTATCACCCCACTTTGATATATGAGCATGGAGCACTGGTTATGAAGGGCTTTTATAATGTTTTTATTGTGCCTATAAATGCCCATTTTTGGCGTTTGTGCCTAAATGCCTACAGGTGCCTATATAAATGCCTATTTCAGACCATTATTCATGTTACCGGGCAACACTGACTGTTCGGACCTCTATAGGCTTCAACCTAGTCGTCCAGTCCATCTTGAAAAGGAAACAGCGCGATTCTTTCAGTCGGGGACAAGATAGCGCATGGAGGCTCACCATGTATAAGCAAAGCAGACAGAATTGTCATTTCTAGAGGAGCTTGTGCAAGCATGCAAGGAAGTCATAGTCATGTCACATTTAATGTTTTCGTTGATAAATTTTCCCGTAAATTATACATAACTTTCGCGTGCATTGAAATTTCAGTTGAAAGTCAGCGCTTGTCCATGTCGTTTTCTTTACCATTGCCCTCTCTGAAAGAATCGCGCTGTTTCCTTTTCAATATGCAGATCCAACTAGCCCAAAGCTTCACTTTACTAAGTTACACCTCTAGTTCAAACCACTTCCGGAAAAGAACCTCTAGACGCAGTGAAATGGGACGCGCCGCCGACAATGCGTCGCCGCGCTGATATGGCACGAGCCTTTGGCGAATGCGAAACCGTGGAGAGCTGTCATGGGGAATGGGAAGTAAAGAGAAAAAGACAAAAAAAACATGGCTGATCCCTCTGTCATTGGAATCGGTATAACACGAAAGTGAAACGTGTCTTCACAGACGTAGTTGAGCGTTTGTTGTGCATTATTTCGCCCCAAGCGCGAAGAAATGAATGCTACAGCATCAAATTGTAATGTTACGCGAAGAACGGCAAGCCGCTCGAAACTTGCAAATCGCTGCTCAAGCAGAAAGGACGCGCGGAACGAACATACACAGGATGAGCGCGAACTGTCACAGTTGTAAGTTATTTCTGTGTGAGCGGCGCGCTCCTTTCGCAAAAGCGGCCGCTGCAGTGAGCGAGGTGACCTTCGTGCTCTCCCCGGACACTTGCAGGTAGAGCGCAAGACGTACAAACCACCGAGATCACGAGATAAGCGCCCGCACGAGCGACCACGCCCTGTCGAGGCGCGCGCTAATCCGCGTGGGGACGACTTTTAAAGCGCGCTCGTCAAGCCCTTTGCGCCATCTCGCTAGTGATAACGAAAACACGCTGTACCGCCGATCTCTGAGTACCGCCACCGGCAAATGGTGTACATAAATAGCTCGCCGTTAGCATAGCAGAGAACATGCCGTCTGTGGCGGAGTCGTTATGAGCTGGCGATTGAGAGGTCGTAAGTTCGATTCCCGGTGACGGAACTTTTTCTTATAGTTTTTTCTTTGCCATATGTTAGTCTTTATATTTTACAATTACGGAAATGCGTCAGTGGAGCCGGGTCGGAGCCCGGCATAAAACACTTTCGTGTTAAAAAAACGTGGCTGATCCCCCTTTCATAGGAATCCGTATAACACGAAAGTGAAAGATGTCTTCACAGGGGTAGTTGAGCGTTTATTGTACATTGTTTCGCCACAAGCGCGAAGGAATGAATGCTAAAGCAACAAATTGTAATGTCACGCGAAGAACGCCAAGCAGCTCGAAACCTGCAGCATGCTCTAAAGCAGAAAGGACGCAAGAATAGAACATACACAGGACGAGTGCGAACTAAGTATTGTCACAATTGTTACTCCTTTGTGCGTGAGCAGTGCGCTTCTTTCGGAAACACGACCACTCCAGCGAGCGAAGCGACCTTCGTGCTCTCTGTAACGTCAACGGAAACTTGCGCTGAAAGCACAAGACGTACAATCCATTCCCATCACGAGAAAAGCGCGCGTGCACAAGAGACACCCCCGTAGAGGCGCGCTCGCATCACAACGCGCGGGGCGACGACCTTTAAAGCGTGCCCTGGGCGCCCGTCGCGCCATCTCGCTAGTGATAACAAGAACACGCTGAAGCCACCGAGCTCTGAGTGCCGTCAACGGTAAATGGTGTATATAAATAGCTCGCCGTTCCTTAGCTGAAGAACGTGCGCTCTTTGGTCGAGTGGTTTCGCGCCGCGCGCTGCGGAGCGAGGGGTCATCTGTTAGTGTATATCTTACGTCACATCCGTGACGGTAATGCGTCAGTGGAGCCGTGGTGGATCCCGGCATAAAACACTTTCGTGTTTAAAGAAATGTGATGCGCACGCGGCTTTTGTTTTGTTTGTAATTTACTTCTTAAGGTGTTCACCGTCCGTGGAGAAATTGACCCTACGCTATTAGACCCAGGTATACGAGGCATCCCTCCCTTCTCGCCTTTAGCGGTCTGGCTATCTGCTCCTGTGCTGCCCTTCTCAGCCATGCCGAAAAGAAAGGGACAAAGGAGTGTGTTGATTTGACAGTGGACACTTGACTCAGCATGCTACAGAATAAAAGAGAGGCCGTATTCTGCAAACGGTGCGGGAAAAAAGACAAGTGCACGGCTATGTTAAACTGTTGGCGCCTTTGCGCCATCATAAACAATAACATTTTTTTTCCGGTCTTAGATACAGGTCGCGTACGTCTTTGTTTTGAAGTTATTTGCACTTATGTAAAAATTTATGGTGCATAAATTTACAAGGTTGGTGGCCTAAAACGTGTTTTGCCTGCTTATTTCGGGCGCCTAAAGCGCGGCATTTTCCGGTACCTGAAAATCCGCCGTCTAATAATCAGACTGCAGCCTGTACTTCTTTGCGATAAAACTTGCATCTCTGCTCTAACTTAAGTACCGACTTGACATCGAACCATGACCTGCCCTTTACACGCTAGCGATAGTCGACGTGGCTGGCAAGCCCACGATATATGCGCATAACTACTAAACTTACACATAATGACCTCGATCCACCTAGTAACGCTTGGCTCAAAGCGAAAAAATCCGGCGCAAGCTGCTCTCGCTGACTGCTTCGCATGAAATAAATTCCCACTATGCGTAGGATCTGCCGGAATTTTTTTCTATTGTCGCATGTTGGCATCAAATTCTCATTTTCCTGATATGTGAATCTCTGTGTCGGCTTTACGTGTGCCTTGCATAGTTCTTTATTCCACCACCTACTTTATTCCACTGTTTAAGCACGGGCACTCGCTGTGGCCAATGGCTAGACGGCAACCGCTGCTGTTTTTGGTCCATGGACACAGCGGTCAGTTGGAAACTACAGCGCATAACATCTCCGCTGTAAAAACTACAGGTCTTGCTGTCGCCTTCGCATGTCCTCCCTCTTGCTCCATTGCAGAGCCCAGCTGTCAGCGATGATCTCTTTCTTGCAATACAATGAAACTAAACTCAGATCCGTGGCTCTTCCCGCCTTAGCAGCCACGATCGCAGACTTCCGAGGAAGCGCACGCGGCCTAGAATCGGCAAGCGTTGAGTAAAAACCCGAGCCGGTAAAAATAGCGTTGCGTGCCACGCCATTGTAAACCACCGTTAGGCTGAGCATTGTGCGCACTAAAGTTAGTCTTGCTGCTGCGCCCCACCGAACTGTTCGACAATGGCTCTCGGTACGGATACAAAAGCGAGGCAGCGAACCGACCGGGCCGTCACCTTAAAGGCAACGCCTTCGTTGTCGGTTCGAACAGTGAACCGTTTCGGGTTGTCGTTGGTAGGCAGCCGTGTTGAACGGGTTCCATGTACAACACCCTCAAGCGAAGCAATTCTGAGGCACTGTATACACCTTGCCAGTGCGCGTAAGCGCATGGTCGAACGAACGCGCTTGCTGATCACAGGGACAGTCAATAGAAGCGTTTTCGAGGCCACATTTGTGCAGGGGCGTTCATTCCACAGTGTACTTTGATCATTTCTTTTTTTTTACCTTTCCTGGTATTACGGTAATACCGGTCATTACAGTGCGTAAGCGACTCTGAAAACGCGATGGAATGCACGTGTTATAGGGTCCTTTCTAGCGCTGTGACATTGTTAAGCCGCAATTATTGAGGACACACCGTGGCTTATGGTTTATCTAGAGCAGCTCACGCGCATTTGGGCGTCTTAAAAACACTGTGGACTCGAGACATTTAGAGGTCCTTCTGTGCACAGCAATTGTATAAACGTGGCAATTAATAACAACGCTAGTTCTGTTGGTTTAATGGCTTATGTGGAGCAACTTACGCGCATCGGAGCGTGACAGGAAGCTATTTCGCGGCTAGCTAGTGCTAATGCTCGGGCCTGTTCTGGTAAATGCCGAACAGGAAGCGTTTTGCGTGGGCATTGTGCTCTTTAGTCGCTAAGCAGCTTTGCAGCCCCCCGCGTGTGCTGTGTCCTGTATGTTCGTGCATTATGGCTAGGTTAGCAGCTATAAATGTGCAGAGAAACCACCCATTTTCCGCCGTTTCGTTACGATCACACATAACACAAGAGCCGGCCTGCGACGGTCTTCTTCTTTGTGCAGCTTAAAGGAGTACTGACGCGAATTTGGGAAAATTTGTTATTGCTGCTCTGGGAACAAAAGCACTGGTGACGAGAACAATTAAAAAGAGCATCGGGATGCCTCGAAAAGCATTGAATGTATTTTAACAGCGAAACTGTTTAAGCTAGCCGTAATTTGTGTGTGCGGTCTCTCAGAAAACTATCATCATCATAAACGGGTATGTGCCACAGAAATTGGGTAAATCCCACTAGTCACCATTGGTCCACTAAAAATGAAGAAGGCAACAGTTAGCCGAACAAATGGCTGCGAAGCGACAGCGGCGAGCCGAAGAACGAGTAGGTACAACGAGAGAATACTAGGGAGCGGGAAAGGCAACGGCGGCTGCGACAAGACCCCGAAGCGATGGAAGGCCTAAGCCAATGACGACGTTCCCGTAGATCTATGAGAGGTGCGAACGCTTGGTTTCAGCGCGAGTTTCTGTCTCTGGAGTGTCTGCATCCGTGTCGTGTCTGTGACTGTCTGTGGTTTAACTCGAACCTCTCTGCGCTGAGAACCAACGTGCAAACAACCTAGCATCGCCCAGCTAAAGTCTAGCAACAACCTAGAAATAACTTGCACCACCTAGCTAAGGCCCTAGAAACAACTTAGAAACAACCAGATTAGTCTTCATAATTCCCCAGTTTCACTGTTTCAAGCCTTGCGGGGCTTAGTGCAAGCTTCGCTATTGTTTTTAAGCACCGCTTCTATAAAAAAGCCACTATTGGTTTCTATATCGAGGAGATGGTATCACATGGAAATGTAAATACGGTGTGACGGAAGTCTCATTCACGTGGGTACAGCAACTCTTGACGTTATAGCAGCGCTCTGCAGACTGCTGTCAGACGCACGTGTAGCATGCAAACAACGAGGGGTAAATTTCGGTCGAGCGGCTGCGACAGCAATTTCGTCTGCATGCAGGACGCAGAGTTCGCACACCCAGCGAACTGTCCTGACTTGTCATGATGACGTCCATTGCGGTGGGGTGGGCTTGCAGACGCTTAGCCACGAAAAGCTTAAAATGAAACTAAAATACCTCAAAGGTGTTTTCTGGCTCCGATACGTGGAGAGTGCTAACACTGCATGCCAAGAAAACAAGAAATGTCCCTTTTGCGATTCCTGACGATCGTGTCAGCACTCTTTTAATAAAGGTACAGTACAGTCCACTGTTAAAGGGAACACCCTAACGAGCATATTTCATATTGGCGGCCCCGTAACTTCAAGTGGATGTGGAAACATTGTTCGTGCACGGTACCAGTCTGTGAAAAGAAGTCAGAACTGTCAACCAGCAGCAGTCTGATCGGCGTTGTCCAGGACCAAATAAAGTTCATTTCATCATCATCATCAGCAGCAGTCTCACGCAAATCTAAGCCTCTATGCTTTTTCAAGAGAGCAAAATCCTGACATGCCCTTCACGCAAGTGTTCCCTTTAAGAGTGGACCATTCACTTACATTCACTTAATTACATTCACTTATGACGTATGTCATCGTGTGCATGTGTGCCAAAAAACAATCGGCGGCTAGTTAGAAGAAAAGAAAGAAATATTTTTTTTCTACTTCTATTTCCTTATTGGCTCTAAAATATCACAAGCTTGACCACTTAGACGGCAGTCTCTCGGGAAAACTTCGTCATAAAAAGTAGGAAGAAGTGTAAAGTAGCAATCTTATCCGGCGCATCTCTATTTCTTTGGCCGCCAACATTGTCTTTGAGCATCACTTCAAGCTCTCTTAGTCTTTCTATGGTGGCCGAGATTTCGTGACTACATTTAACTGAACTGTACGTTACATACAGCTCTTAAAATCTAAGAGGACGGTCACCATAAATAGATACATCACTTCGCCATATTCTGCCGCAGTCACCGGAACGGAGAGATACGAATCCTTTCTTTTAAAAGTCAACAATGGCTACTATCGCAAATGTGGCGTCCCCCCTTTCGTGGAAGCAGCGTGTACCGTCCAATCCGCCGAGAGGAAGAGGCACAATTAAGAAGGAGAGACTCTGAGGAAATGCAAGATGTGGAGTGACAAACACACACAAAAGAAACCCCAGCTTTTGTTCTCACGACATCGGCGAGACAAAGCGGGTCAGGAAGGAACAGACTTCCGCGTATGCGCGCAGTATGCAACCACCGCTGCTACGTGAAATGACAAGGCATCCTCCTTGACAAAGTACATCCCCCCCCCTCCCCCCCTCCCCCCCCCCCACACACACACTTCCCTCCAGCACTGGTAGTCTACTCAGCCAGGTCGGTACATGCGTAATCGTCCTCGGTTGAGTCGTTCAAAAAACTTCCTTTGACTATACGTGGTGAACAGTCACGCATCGGGGTATTCTCACGTCCGGTGAGTGTGTGCCGACTTCGCTAAACGTGCCAATAACTTACGAGATGGCCCGTAGTTACGTCCACCCGTCCGTTCGGCGTCTGCCGGTTGATCGTGGATGCG
This sequence comes from Rhipicephalus sanguineus, assembly GCF_013339695.2. Lineage (NCBI taxonomy): Eukaryota > Metazoa > Arthropoda > Arachnida > Ixodida > Ixodidae > Rhipicephalus > Rhipicephalus sanguineus. The sequence continues at coordinate 146,733,074 of NC_051180.1, read as the reverse complement.
GAAATTTTCGAGTGCCGCGGAGGTGAAATACGAGATGGGAAGTAATCAGAGAGACGGTGAGAAGGACGTTGAGGAAAAGCCGGAGGATGGCGAGCTGGGAGGACACAGAAAGAAAGAAAGAAAGAAAGAAAGAAAGAAAGAAAGAAAGAAAGAAAGAAGAAAAAGAAAGAAAGAAAGAAAGAAGGGAAATTTGCCTCTGGCTGTCGACGGAAACGAGAGGCACGAGCAGGCGCCGCAATTCGTGACCATGGAGCACGCGGCCATTGCCGGCCTCCTTGTCTTTCTCGGTGCTGCGTGTCACGAAGACAAGACAAGAACGACTGTCGAGTAAAACAGCGGAGAGCTTCGTTTCAGCGACGCAGTTGGCTCGTCGATGCCGGCGGCTCGCTGCTGTTGCACGATCGGAGGCAGCTCTGGGACTGGGGCACCGTCGATTGCCGGTGTGGCGTGGTGCCACCTCAATTTCGCTACCGCGGAAGTGCGAGCAAGTGGTGGTGGTGGGGGGGGGGGGGGGGTTGCGTCGCGCCGACACCTCTGCGTACACGCGACCGACACCGTCGACCCTTCCTCCTTCTTGTAAATCGTACGGCTCTTGCGAAACGGGTCGGGCTCGCTCCGAATTGCCTTCCACCACGTGCCGGCTTCCGCTGAGTTACGGTGTCGCCGCACGCTAGTTATTATTGATATTGTTCCATATATTTCCATCGCCGTGACCACGCGTGATCGAATTATTGGTTACGTGGGTTTGAGCTGGTGTGGCACGCTCTCTGTTTCGTTGTGTGTGGTCGTTGGGCTTTCCTTACACCGTTCATATGCACGCAAGCTCGGTGCACGCACGCACTATACATCCCAATCACAGCGCAACAATCACGAGGGACAGAAACGTAGGCAAGGAGCCAAGCACGCTAACACAAACCAAAAAGTAAGCAAGCAAAGAAAACCACAGCGCACGCACGACTGGACGTACCGCATTCTTTCTGAAATGTTGATGCATTATTTGGTTTGGTGCCCGTTATTAATATTTGTTTTCCACTGCTTTGCTGAACCAAACATCAGGGGCGTAGCCAGAACTTTATTTTATGGGGGGGGGGGGGGGGGGCGTAGTGTTCAACCACCTTTTATGCATGTTAGTGCGTGTGTTTGTATGTGTGCCTGTATTGATACCATAGGTCGGCAAACTTAATCGTGAGTCGATTCACTCAGACTCACTCAGACTCAGATCGAGCCGTGAGTCTGAGTGAGTCCGAGTAATATTTTTGTGAGTCCGATTCCGAGTAAGCTATAAGCGTAACTATATTTTTTGAGTGAGTCTGAGTGAGCTCCACTTTTCTTGCCGACCTATGATAGATACACATGCAAAATTAAAAAAAAAAAAAATATATATATATATATATATATATATTGGGAAAGGGGGAGGTTAAATATTCTTCCCCCTGGCTACGCCAGTGCAAGACATGATGTTCTACAAGTTCAACTTAGCTACACCGTTCTTCAGCCAGGAGAACACGCTTGAGTGAGTGAGTGAGTGAAGAAACTTTATTTCCCTTTTTAAGAAAGGGGAGGAGCCGGAGGGGAAAGAGGGAGGGATACGGTTGATTTATTCATGAGTACACACACGGTGAGGCGCAACTACTTCAAGTACGTTGGCGGACTACGTCGCAAAAAGTCATCATCATCATCTTATTTTTTCTTCCTAATCGATTACACTGTTCCTCCTCCCTCCCGAAGCTTTCTGCACGTCACGTGGTGTTGCACTTCCTTCGGGATCGGCCCACCCTTGACCAAGATGTGTGACCGGGCTAGTTGGTATTCCACAGTGACATGAACAGCGCGTGTGATACACAAGAACGAAGAACCGACGAGGACTAGCGCTAGTCCTCGTCGGTTCTTCGTCCTTGTGTATCACACGCGCTGTTCACGTCACTTGACCAAGAGACGATGTCATGACGTCATCATGTGACGTCATGATGACATCACATAATCGAACAGGCGGAGTCGCTGGAGAGAGCGTTTCGACAAATGGTCTTCTTCAAGGCGATAACTGCCTAGCTTAGCGCGTGCATGTGTATGCTTCTTACACTCTCCCCCAACCACAAAAGTGGAGGCGGGGAGGACAAGTACGTCTTCAAGAGCTCCTTTTGAAACGCTAATCTCTATTGGCTGGAGTGCATTGAAATTGTGAGTAAGATATAGTCGAGAGTTTGACGAAATACTGTTTGGTCAGGTAAAGGCATTGTTAATAAGCGGGTCACTGACTAATCTCCGAATGAAAAAAAGGTGACGTTTCGGGATCCGCACGCAGTGGAATGACGGCTAAGCAGCAGGGCCCGTATTCACAAAAACGTGTTACGATGAAAATTTTGGCGAGGGAATATTTCAGCCAGTCACGATGAGGGTCATATTATTAGCGACGTCGGCTGCAGCCAATAGGAAAACGCAGTTACGAAACAGAAGTTTTGTGAATTCGGTCTCAGGTTCGTTGAGAGGATGACGCAAAATTATGGAGAACACGTGGTTTAGTGTGCCAGATGATCTATCCATAATCTCGCACACTAAACAGCATGCCAATAGACGGGTCTCGAGACCCATGCTCTCGGCATGCTGTGCGGGGGCAGACGGGTCACGAGATAAGCGTGAACAACGCTCGCATCGACACCACGGAGAAGAATTTCACGAGGCTCAATCTCGGATCACTAATAATTAGGACAAGTAACGCAGTCAATAGATTATCTGGCGCACTAAAACCACGTGACATGCGTGACTTGATTTGCATGTTATATTAAGTCATTTCTGTTCGTCATACGCTGTTGTCATGCCATGCCAAGTTTGGTATACATCAAGTTAATCAAACGGCCGCGACAGCACGAGGGCCTGAGTGGCCAGTTAGATAGATACGCTCAAAATGCCTTTGGTTCGCCATGAAATGCTTCGCTTTTAATAATAAATGGATAACATATTAGTTACTAACAATATATGTGCAAGCCCTGCCGTCAGAAGGGGTAAACTGAGCCAAATGTTCGTCCATTTTACTGAAAGCGCCTCCTCGCTGCATGCCGCGCAGTGCCAGCGAACGCGAACGTTTGAACCAAGATGGCGCGCACAAAAGCAGTGTTTCCATTGCAGGTTTTGGGTGTAGCGCCGCGTACGAATTGTTAAGAAATAATATGACAGGAAAGAGGCGCACTCGCAACTGAACTTTATTTTGCGTCGATTGCAAATATAAAGCTATGAAAGGCACCACCTGTTACCTATAATACTGCCACATAGTAAAACCAGTTAAAATGGCCTACCGCACTAATCGTCGAGATAGTCTATTTCACATGAAAATAGGTCAAGAGACGGCTTGCTGATGCATCTGCTCCCCAACTTATTGATGACATAGGCTTCAAATAACTCACGCTCTTCTTTTCTTCTATATCTTTTAAGTACTCGCGTCTTCTCCAGCTCAGGTGCGGCCGCCGAGAATGGCGGCCGCCGTAGCAGATGGCACAGATGTCTTCACTCTAAGCGGAGGAGCGGGCATCTAGGCACTCTAACTACAGCTGAAGTCCCTCTATCTTAAACATACAGGGACCTTAACTACAGCAAGGTCGTGGCGTCCCACGCGGTGAGCAGTGGCGTTCCCCGAGGAAAAACGGTACGATTCCGTCCGAAGCAAACGCTCGCGCGCATCGCTGGTCAAAGGTGGTGTGCTCTAGTCCGCCAATCGTCCTACAAAGGTATACTGAACCAGAACATGGAATCGCTAGAAGCGCTTTCAAACACTGGGTATAGACCCTTTCGCTGTTTACAAACACAGGCGCAGAATGGCTTCCAGCTTTGTGCCCCGGCGCAGCCTAGTGGCATTGGTGGGGAACAAGTCTTGGCGAGTAGCCCGCACATTTTCAACACTCTTCTCAATGTGCCAGCCAAATATTTTAAATAAATATTTTTCTAAGCTACACGTACATCGTTATAAGAGTTAGTGCTTAACTTTAAGCGCCTTCCTTTTCACCTGAAAGCGGAAAAGAGGTATTGCCTTACTCTGGCGCAACTTAAAATTACACCATTTCCCGCTAAAGAGGACCATGAGGCGATGCGAAGCCGGAGCACTTGCACGATCGCGTTCCGTTGGCGTTCGTTGGGCATGCTACCGACCTCGCGTCGTGGAACGCGAAGAGGGGCGCTACGCGCGTCGTATCTTCCATCTAGCCTGGACGTTAATTCTCACAGGGCGAGCGGGGAACGCGGTCGACAGGAGTGCGAGAAGGGGGCAGCGTAGGAGAAGAGAGAGGGGGAGGGGACGCGCATGTGCTGGTGCTCATCGCGGAGTTGCGCAGGAGAGAATTTCGGCATGTCTAGCCCGCGTTTCAGAGGAAGAGTGGAAAGGGGAGAGGGGAAGTGGAGAGGGGGAATGGGAAAGGGGAGGGGAGGTGTAGAGGAGGTAAGGGGGAGGTGAGGTGGGGGTGATTCTTAAAAGGAAGAAGGAAATGAAAATGGAAATTGGGTGTGGAGTGCACGATAACTGTCTCTCAAGTGAGGACACCTCAACCGAGGGGGGAGGGGGTAAGTGGAGAGGGGAATTGGAGAAGGGGAGGGGAGAGGGTGAGTGGAGAGGGGAAAGGAGAGAGGGGAAGAGGACAGGAGGAATGGTGAGGGGGAGTGGAGAGGGTATGCGCATGCGCAGTAAGGGTGGTCACGCCGCACACCACCACCACCACTACCACCGGATTGAACTCCGCCATAAGATAATTCGCATCTAATAACACGCTTTCTGCTTCGGCGTTAGAGAGTGATAATTGAAGTGACCGGAAGTTTCTTGGGGTACAACACGTGCTGCTGCTATCGCAATCTTGCAAACGCGAATACAAGAACCTGCACGTAAGTGGAGCCGAATTGGAGAGGCATGCCCAGCCTAAGTAATTGAGAAAAGTCTCCGTGCTTATTCTGGTTACTTTGCAGAGTTCTACTGCCTATTCACGTGGCTTTGCGCACAACCTACACAATAAGATGTAGGGCAAAAAAGAAGTAAGTCTCCATGTCATCCTTTAATCAAACGACTGCAAGAAAATGAAAATGCCTGGAATAGTGCCCTTTAAGTGTCTTCTACGAATTCCTCAACAAACAAGGGGAAGGTTCAATCAGAAGAAGCACTGACAGCTGAGCACTGAATGAACGTGTAAATGAATGAATGAAACATAGAAAGAAAGATAGAAAGAAAGAAACAAAAAGGTCGGTTTTACTGCAAGGCCGAAGCAATGAATGCGATAGCAGCAAATTGCAATGTTATACGAAGTGAGGCTGGCAGCTAACTCCTTTGGACCCGATCTCGTGTAACTCTACAAAACGCTGGTGCAAGAGAATACGGACGCTCAGGGGAGAGATGCTCTTTCCGCACAGTCTGTTCGCGTTGAGAGCGCAGCACGTAGAAGGGTATACGAGTCGCCCGCTGATGGCTGTCGAGATAGCGCGCGCGCCAGCGATCGCGACTGCGCCCTTAGAATCAAAGTTCAAAGTTGCTGCTCGAGCGACAGCCTCCCCCTTCACCCCCCTCGCCTTCATGCTCGTTCAAAAAGGGCGGTTCCTTTCCTCTCTGCTACGAAGGCAGACCTCCTGAGCGGGGTGATGTTACCGCATGCGCCCTCCGAGCGATGGAGATGGGCCGACTCGTTTGATCTCTGCTTCAGCCACGTTCGTCACCCCCGCTCGCGTGCTTTTACCCGCTATAGAACATACGATGCGCGGGGGATATTATCAATTTGGACTTTATAAGGGTCATGACGGCGACGGCGAGTGCAATAAACCAGTCGAGGGTGCCCATATAATTGATAAGAAGTCACAGTTTCGCCGAAAGGGCGAAGAACAAAATGCGATAGCAACAAAGTGGAATGTCATACAAAGAAAGGCTAGTAGCTCACTCCTTTAGTAAAAATTCGGCAGATCCCACGCGTTGTGGGATTCGGTTTCATGTGAAGCAGTCAGCGAGTACTTCTATGCTGTATTTCTTGGCATTGAGCCAAGCGTTACGTGGTGAATCGACTTGTTTTTGTAAGTCTAGCAGCTGTGGGCACATCGTGAGCTTACCAGGCACGTCGACAACACCGGCGTTTAAAGGGTAACTTATGGTGCGCCGTAACGTTAGCCCTCACGTTAGAGTATACATACGCAATAGTATCAAAACTAAGTGCACCTTATGACGCAATCATGTGAATATTATATGTAAATTTCGTTAATGTATTCCTCTGGGGTCGAGCAATGCTTCAATATAGCTTGCTGAATCATAGGAATACAAATGTAATGTTTATTAGATTGCTACAAAAGCGGAGCCAACACTGGAACAACAGACGTTAATCTGATATGACGCCTGCAGTGTATTGTAGGAGTACATATGTAGCGTTTATTGATTTCTTGTAAAATTAGATAGCCAGCACCACAAGCACAGCTGACGTTGCACCAATATTACGCCTGCAGAGGCTGTTCTTCCAAAGCAGTCTATAGACCTGGCGTAGCTTTGTGGTAGAATACCTGATTGCCACGCAGAATACTTGGGCTCGATTCCTGCTGGGATCCTACTATTTATTCTTTTCATTCGTCGGGTCAACGCTGCCGATGTCGGTTGTTCTTAACGCTCTCGAATTTAAATTAATAATGTCTGTTCTCGCCGTTCCTGGGTAGATATAAACTGTCAATCACCTGTGGCGCATACCCGTACACCATGGCCCGTGGTAAACGGGTATGTGCCACACGCGTCTGGCGGAAAGGGTTTGACGACGTACGCGACAGGATTTTCACGTTATTCATGTAATGAGCCGACAGCCATATTCGTGAAATCCTCTTACCCTCCAATGCCGACTTTGGTCTACAACAAGTTAAGGAGGCGATCATGAGAGCACCTGGACGTAGGTGGCTAGATAGATAGATAGATATATAGATAGATAGATACGTAGATAGAAACGCTAAAAGTGCCAATGGTTCGCTAAGAAATGCTTCGCATTTAATATGGTCGCTGCAGCGAGTGAAGTGACCGCCGTGCGGACCGTGGCTGCAACGCCATATTTTCGATGAAAGCACAACACGTGAAAGATAATATCCATCTGTTGAACACCTCGCTCTCACCCCTCCACCTTGTGAGATAAGCGCGAGCATAGACCAAAACGCCCTGTAGGTCACAGTACGGAGCCGAAGGCGTGCAGACACACTCCGGCGAACTGGGGGCAGCGCGACGACCTTTAGAGCTCTTTGTACCTTCGCACCATCTCGCAGGTGATAGCGACCAAACCTCTGCTACGATGAAGCATCTCAGAGATCTGCGAACCACCCACGATGGATGATGTATATAAATATCTCGATGCTAGTATGCTGGGAGAGGTATGCTGCGTGGCCGAGTGTTTTAACTATTCTTCCTTGGGGGTCAAACACACACACACACAACACACACACACACACACACACACACACACACACACACACACACACACACACACACACACACCACACACACACACACACACACACACATATATATATATATATATATATATATATATATATATATATATATATATATATATATATATATATATATATATATATATATATATATATTATATATATATATATATATATACCTATTCGACGCCTAGAACACCATGACCAAGTCACGTATGGTCATAACGTATATGGCATGCATGACATAATATTCAAGTTATGACCAGTCACTTATGTTCGTCATACGCCTTTGTCATGTCATGCCAATACTGGTACACATCAAGTTTATAAAGTGGCTACAATAGCACCATGACCGTGTCATGTTTGTCATGACACACATGGCATGCGTTAAATGAGTTTTATGTTATATCAGTCATTTATGTTCGTCATACGCTGTTGTCTGCCAATTTTGGTATACCAATTTTGGTATACATCAATGCCAATTTGGTACATCAATGCCAATTTTGGTATACATCAAGTTAATCAAACGGCCGCGAGAGCACGAGGACCTGGGCTGCCAGTTAGATAAATAGATACGCTCAAAATGCCTTTGGTTCTCCATGAAATGCTTCGCTTTTAACAATACATGCCTAACATATTGGTGCATAACAATATATGTGCAAGCCCTGCCGTCACAAGGGGTAAACCGAGTCAAATTTCCGCGCACTTTACTGAAAGCGCTCCCTCGATGTATGCCAGGCTGGGCCAGGGAACGCGATCGTTTGAACAAAGATGGCGCGCACAAAAGCAGTGTCTCCGCCCAGTAGCGGAAGAGGCGGACATATCGAGGCGTTCTACGTGGATGGATGGATGGATGGATGGATGGATGATAAGAGCGTCTCTTTATAACGGGGCGGTGATATGCGACACCAGGAACAAAAAAAGGGAACAATTTTTTTTTAAGTTGGCCTAATGCCTTTTGTCTACTTATATTAAAATCGATCTTACCATAGAAAAATAAAATATTAATTCACAGCCCAGCTGTCTGTCCCTTGCAGCAGAATAACCTTTCCCACTCTTTATTTTTGTCCTTTTTCTCTAAATTCCTTCCACCAATAGTCTAACCACCTCTTTCTTTTTCTATCGCAGTCGTGTTCAGCTTTCCAGTGTTGTTCCTAGAACCCAAGGCTTCATGGAGGCTGGTGCCCAAACAGACACCTGGGTGGATATCTCCACATTCATTCATAACATGCTTCGTGGTTTCCTTAGCTACCCCACATCATGTACATTTTCCTTCTTGTTTACTGAATCTCGCTTTTTACCTACGCGTTCTGAGGCAACCCGAACTCGCTTTAAGCATTGAAGCGCTTTCCCTTGAATTATCATCAAATGCCTCCCTTCTTATTTCGTTTTTGCCCTTTCGGTTTTTACTCAGAGCCGGTCTTTTTTCCATCACTGCTATCCAATAAATACTCTCCGCCTCTCTTACTTTTCGCTTCACGCTCTCTGTTGCTATATCGCTGCACTGCCAGCCGCATATTTTATGATGAGCCTCCTAGTTCTTTTTTTCTCCACTGTGAGTCAACACTCTTCCTATACAAATACCGGGACACCCCCCCCCCCCCTACCCATCTACTCTCATATTCCTTAGCCTCTTTTCGAACCTTATTTTGCTCTGAGCTTCCCTCGCCTCAAAACATGTCTATACGATATCGCCATTTGCGGCCTCATTTGTCATCTCCCCATGAGCGCCCAACGCGAGGCGTCCCACAGTTCTTTGATTCACATCCAGTCCTGATTGCAACTCTGACTTCAACTTCATGCACACCACTGTGTACCCAAATGTAAGCCCTGGAACCATTACACGTATTCTGCTCGCGCAGCACCACCACGCGGCAGCGGCGAGCGGAGGCGGAGCGGGTGCTCGATGGCCTGAGGTGCACCTTGGCCTGGCGAGAGCGTTCCCCAGGCACTGAAAAATAGAGGAGGCGCTGGTCTAAGTCAGCAATTAAATTTCCACGTGACGTACAGCGTTTGCTTGGTAAGGAGCTAAACGCAGGGCTTATAATCGCGTCGCATCTCTTAAAGAAAAGAACTTGAATTTTTGCTTGCGCAGCACTAGCATTAAGAACAGCTGAAGGATGGTGCTGCACATTCGAGACAGGAATCTTTTATATACAGTGAAAATAAAGAAATTACATGGAGCGCGTTAGTCTTCCTCCACTTGAATAGATGCAATTAAAAAAATTATTTATAACGATATTTTGCCTTGAAATGTTTTCCAGCCACTTAGCGGGCAATTCTGCATCACTCGGGAACTGATGAGCGGAAACGCCTTGAGTTTCTCTAGACCGTCGCAGTGTGGCAACAGTACACCATGGTCCTGTTGGTCAGTCCACAGCGAATGATTCCCTACTTCGCACTGCGAAATATGTCCTTTACAATGCAAAAGCAACCAGCAAGTCCGCACACAGGTATACGAATCGCATATTGTACCGTATCTCGCTTGCAGCATACGCACTGCGCGAACTGTGCGCTTCTCGAGCAGCACACGATGCCGAAGAAAAGTCAGAACAGCAGCAGCAAGCAAAAGCCCCTGTTGACATTCAGCGGAAAAAACGTTGGCGGGAAACGCCATGCCGCGCACAAGACGCGCGAAGAAGAGGGCGTAAGGCGGGACAGCTCGTGGGCACGCAATAAAAGAAAAAGAAGTGTTCAACCAGGGCAACGGTGTCCGCCTCTTCTGTCTCAACATTATTGGTGCCGAAAACCCGACAGAAGGCCGACATCTTCCGCACCGAAGCCACCGATACCGTACCCAGGATGTAGAAGTTACGTAGGCATCGAGGCGCCCTTCGCGGTGCCACTACCCGAATCCTGTCTGAGGCCAGCGAGATCCTCCTGCAAGGCACTTTACTGTCTTCCGTCGACTTACAGGAAGTCACTGACAGGCTTCGCGACAAAGACTGAGCTCTCGCCGAACTGGACAAACAGATCGCAGATGCCCTTGACAGTGAGGAGTTTGACGAGGAAATTATGGGCGCTCTGAATTACCACGAGAAGATCGTGAAAGCCATCAGCAAGCTTCGGTCCGCGATGAACACGCGTGCACTGGTTGGTTCTACCGTCATCGAAGCCAATCATTCAAGGCATGCGGGTACAGGTGATGGCTCCAGCAACCCCGTGGGAGCTGCCCACTCGGACACCATCAGCCAAAACCTCAACGATTACATTAAGCCACGAGACCCGGGTTTGCGAGTCGCCTTGCCGAAGCTTCAGGTACCCGTCTTCAGCGGCGAGAACCATGAGGGGCAGGGGTTCTGGGAGCACTACGAGGTGACCATTCACACGCACCCCGATCTGACCGGCGTAGAATAGTTCAAGTACTTGAAGACGTGCTTGGCCGGCGCTGCGAAGGGAGCCATTACAGGGATAAGCCTTACTGAAGCGAACTACAACATCGCCGTCTGAGTACTCACCGAAAGGTTTGGCCGAAAGGATCTCCTCATGGACGACCACATAGACAGCCTCCTTGTCACCGAAACAATCGAGACATCGTCGCAAATATAAATGCTGCGGGACCTGTATTAGGAAATACATTTCAGAAACGGTTCTTTGGAAAGCCTTGGTATGCCGTCTTTCGTGTACGCGGTCGCTTTGCACCGGGTGCTGATGCGTTCGTTGCCAGAGGACTTGGAGATCCAGTATCGAAAGCGCACGAAAACCTATGCAGACGTCGCGGACGCAGTCCAATCGAGAGACGAGCAAGTCAAGGCAATCTTGAAGTTGCTTCAAGTGGAAATGGAAAATATTGAGAAGAATCGAGCTTGACTAGTGAAACCCACTTCAGGGAGGCCGACAACGAACCGCAAGGCTGTGGACACCGTGACACAGCCTCATCTACCGTCCGCTCCCTCCTTGGTCCGCTCTAGCACTGACAGCACGGTAACCATCGCCAGGTGCCACTTGAAGGCCTAGACAGACCATGTGTCCCCTCTGCGGCATCTCAGGACACGTGACGCTTGACTGTCGGGTCGCGCTATCAGCGGAGGAAAAGCGCCTATGGCTTTCCAGCTAGAACTGCTGATTTATGTACGGGAAGCAGGGGCACATTGCTCGCAGTTGCCGAACTGCAGCCTGGCTCAAGTGCGACCGATGCGCAGGACGTCATATTTCCGCTCTGTGTGATATTTGGTGCCGACGACGAGGAACCCACAACCCACAGTCGACTGGGCGCTGAACCCCGAGAGGCGGCCACACAACGAGAAAAGCAGGTAACAACGGCTCCTGCAAGCAGCGCGCGCTCGTCGTCTGTGTTTCTCCAAACAGCCACGGTGTGGGCATCCGGCAACCGTGGCCGCGTACCAGTGTGACTGCTGCTTGACACCGGCAGTCAACGAACGTTTATCCGTAAAGATCTATCGCAGCAGCTTTGCCTGCCTTGCACTGGAAATGGAGAGATGGATGTCTTTACATTCGGCGGTTCAAACCAGCCACGACATTACCAGCGCCTAAGGGTAAACGTCACGCTCTGTGGACGCACTGAGCCGATCGACGTCAATCTTGAAGCTCTGGAGGTGCAAGAGGTCCGCACGTAAAGGGTCCAGCCAAGGTCAATCTAAATAGGTCGCGAAAGTCGGAACGAAAAGTGGTCGGAAACCTATTGCGACAAACATCAACACCCGCGTGACGATTAAAGCGCTACTAGGTGAGGGGGGGACAAATAATGAAAACAAAAAATTATTTAGGCGTTTATTTTCATTAGTTTTAAATTTATTTGTCACGAATTAAATTAGTAGATTACTTTATTCAAACTTTAGTCTTGGGTATGTGGTTGAGTGGCCAATTTTTTTCGTTTATTTTCAGAAACAGCGGGCACATGCAGGCAGTCTGGTAACATGGGCCAACGGTTTTGCTCATTTTGAGATGCAAATGGCGTCGCTCGTTTTTGCGCAGTAGGTTTGTGCCTGTCGTCCGTAGATATTTCCTCGCATAAGCGTTGTTTTTTAGTCGTGGTACTTGGCAGAAGGTAATATAGCCCATCGCAGCCATCGCGAACCGTTTCAGTGACTGTGTTTTGCCAGCGCACGGCCGGCGTGCTGTCGCCCTTCGGGATGATGAGTCCGCCACGCTACGCGAAGAAACGCTGCGCTGTCTACGGATGCAAGAGCAACACTTGTGCAAGGTTTGTGTGTGTGATGATGTGGATTGTGTGGCCCGTGACGGGGCGAAGAGGGAATGACAGTTCTGCTCTGCGGTACGCCTTGGAGGGGAAGACGACGAAAAGGAATCGCGAGCGGGGCGTGCGGCTCGAGGAGTTGGAGCGCGACACGGTTGGAACGGCAGCCGCTGGTCGGCGGTTCGGGTCGCGACATCGCTTAACCAGGCGTCCGGCAGCCATGTGGACCTGGTGAGCCTGATTCCCGCTCTGTGCCCGGTGCTGACACAGAGACCGGCAGCCTAGTCTGTTCCTGGCCTGAGGTCCTGGGGCCCGAGTGGTGTCACGAGGTGGCCGCGGCTCATGTTGGCGACGGGCAGCGAACCTGCGCTGCAGTGGCCTGGTGATCTACCGGCCTGCAGTGCCATCATCACCACCACTACCACCTCGCCACGGTCAAGGCAGCGTGACTGTTGACTGCCCAAGGAGTACCGGTGACGACCGACCTCGCCGCAGCGGCAACAGTTCATAACGGCGAGTAGGACAGTTTGTGTGCGAGGCGCGTAGGACGTTTAGGATGTAAATAAGGAATGCTGTAGTGTGTTGTGTGTGAATCGTCAGAGTTATCGGTTGTGTTAAAATCTGTGTTGTGTGTACAGAATCACCTGACTGCTGGTTGAATTATTTCGGATCCTGGGCCCACATTACACCATCACAGTGTGCACGTTGAATTGTTATGCTATTCTGATTTCTGTGTTATATATTTTGGGGTAATATCCTGTTCAACTGCAATATTTCGCCAATAAAATACACCTTATTTATCAAATCTGTCTTTTTCGTCTTCAAGATAACCCGTTATCTTGCAGGCTTCCATTATAGAGCCGTCATAGTGATAAGAAAAAGAACATGCAGCTATAAAAAAAAAGTAAGAAGCGGCGCCTTGTCAAAAAATTTCATAATTTCGCGCCCATCGCGTTAAAACGTGACGTCATTTCCGCTTCCGATTGTGGCGTCATCTTTTTCTTTTTTTTTTAAATTCTGTTTGTCCCCTCCTCACATAGATGGCGACTGTTGCAACAACTAGCCACCGGCTTGACACGTGGGCTTCTACGGAAGTTACGCTACCAGTTTACATATACCTTGGTCCAGCTTTAGAGCCAACGGTTATCAATATGATGCGTGACCGCAATCAGATCTGGCCTTTGCTGAAGAACCTCAAGGGGACCAACCTCAACACTCTAAAATAAGGGTTTTGATCGGTTCAGACCACCACTGGAGGGCAGTGACCGGACGCGTCGAGCGTTTTACCGACAGTCTATGTGCAGTTGAGACCATATTTGGCGGGGTCGTTCAAGGAATGTGTGCTAACGCTCATCATCCTTCGTCACTGTGTAACACCAGCGCCACTGCCTTGTTCCTGGCTTGTTCCGATGACTGGCGCCCTGAAGGCCGACCTGGAGACCCATCAGGGATGTAGCGCTTGGACGCCATCGGTATAACTGACGGACAAGAAGCTGACGTCAGCAAGCACCCAGCGCTCGTCCACTTTCATAGCGCAGTGCAAGAGAGCACAGGACGCTAAGTAGTACCGCTCATGATCAAGACGCCAAGTCTCACGTTTTGTACTAACCTAACTGTCGCTGAAACCAGGCTCAAGCACCAGCTTCAGCGGTTTGAACATCACCCAGAGGTTCTGAAGGAGTGCCATGCCACCATCAGCGAGTACATTAAGGAAGGACATGCGGAGAGAGTAGTGCCGTCTGCACCGCTTGAACAGAACGTCTACAACCTTCCTCATCATGCGGTAGTCCGACGTGAGGCCGTGAATCATCACTGCCAGCCGTCGTCTTCGTCCCAGCTGTGCGTTGGTGACTTGGTGATTGTTAAGGACGACAACGTGCTAGGGCTGCAATGGAAGCTCGGCACAGTGGTCGAGGCGTTTCCAGGCCGGGACGACATCGAGAGGTACTTCAAGATTGCATTCCCAAACGGTCACCAAGTACGTCGCGTCGCTCAACGGTTGTACTTTTGGAGGCAAGCGACCACACCGCGACCTTGGGAGGATGTTGAGCTGCCCGCGGGAAAACGTTGACGGTAAACGCCATGCCGCGCACAAGACGCGCGAAAAAGCGGGCGTAAGGCGGCGCTGCTCGTGAGCACGCAATAAACGAAAAGGAAGTGTTCAACCAGGGCAACACAGGTGTCGGTCATCTCTCTGTCTTTACAGCCCCTATAATTAAAGCTATGGTGCCTCAATGCCTGCGTTCGTCCGTTGAGAAGCGGCGGTGGTATCGAGGCACCCAAACTACAGCTAACTACGGCTAGGGCGCCTCGATGGCAGCGTTCCTTCGTACAGGGTGGTCACAGCGCCGAGTGTTTGACCAAATATGGAGCAACATCACACAACGCGATAACTCCAATTTTTGACCCCATATGGCGGCGACGCTGTCAATGGGTGCCGCCACCGTGCGAAGGAACGCTGTAATCGAGACGCCCTACTCATGTCCACTGTCAGACCCAATATGGCAACATTACACAAAGCGCTAGCCCCACTATTTGACCCAATATGACGGCGGCGTGGACCTTGAGTGTGCCCTATCTGTACGAAGGCGTTACCCGAGGAAAAACGGTACGATTCAGTTCGAAGTGATAGCGAGTAGCGCGCATCACTTGTCAAACGTGGTGTTGCTCTAGTCCGGCCATGGTTCAACAAAGGCACTGAATCAAAACATTGAATCGCGCTATAAGCGCTCTCAGACAATGAGAGACAGTAGTGTAAGTGGAGCCAAACTTGAGAGGCATGCCCAGCTTATGTAATTGAGAAAGGTCTCCGTGCTTAACCTGGTTACCTTGCAGAGTTCTACTGCCTATCCATGTAGCTTTACTCACAGCCTACACAATAAAATGTACGGCAAAAACGTACTTAAGTCCCCATGTCATCCTTTAATCAAACGACTGCAAGAAAATGAAAATGGCTGTAATAGTGCTTTTTAAATGTCTGCTATGAATTCCTCAACAAACAAGGTGAAGGTTCAATCAAAAGAAGCACTGACAGCTGTAGCACTGAATGGACGTGTGAATGAATGAATGAAGGAATGAATGAATGAATGAATGATAGAAAGAAAGAAGAAAAGAAAGAAGGAAAGACACAAAAAAGTTTCTCCGCAAGGCCGAAGCAATGAATGCGATAGCAACAAATTGTAAAGTACGAAGTGAGACTGGCAGCTACCTCTTTTGGATCCGCTCTCGTGTAACTCAACAGAACGCTGGTGTAACAGAATACGGACGCTCCAGGGAGAAATGCTCTTTCCGCACAGTCTCTGTGCGTTGAGAGCTCTGCACGCAGAAGGCTGTACGAGCCGCCCGCTGAAGGCTGTCGAGAGAGTGCGCGCGCCAGCGATCGCGACTGTGCCCTTACAAAGTTCAATGTTGCTGCTTGAGCGACAGCCCCCCATTCACCCTCCCCCCCTCTCGCGTATTTTCATGCTCATTCAAGACGGGTGGGGCCTTTCCTCTCTGCTTCGAAGGCAGGCCTTTCCTAGCGGCGTGATGTTATCGCATGCGCCCTCCGAGCGACGGAGATGGGCCGGCTCCTTTGATCTCTGCTTCAGCCGCGTTCGTCGCCCCCGCTCGCGCGCTTTTACCCGCTGTAGAACATACGATGCGCGGGGGGATTTTATCAATTTGGACTTTATAAGGGACGTGACGACGGCGGCCAAAACCCGTCGAGGGTGTCCGTATAATTGCTATCGCAATAAAAAGTCACAGTTTCGCCGAAAGGGCGAAGAATATAATGCGATAGCAACAAAGTGGAATGTCATACAAAGAAAGGCTAGTAGCTCACTCCTTTAGTATATACGGTAGCTGCTGCAGTGAGTGAAGTGACCGCCGTGCGGACTGTGGCTGCAACGCAATATTTGCGACGAAAGCGCAACACGTAGTAAGGTAATATCCACCTGTTGAACACCTCCCCCTCCCCCTCCACCCTGCGAGATAAGCGCGAGCATAGACGAAAACGCCCTGTAGGTCAAAGTACGGAGCCGAAGGCGCGCAGCCCCACTCCGGCGAACTGGGGACAGTGCGACGACCTTTAAAGCTCTTTGGACCTTTGCACCATCTCGCGGGTGATAGTTATGCTAAGATGAAGCATCTCAGGGGTCTGCGTTAGAGGTGTGCACGGGCGCCGGGTAGCCCGAAAGCCCGAGCCCGACCCGGCCCGCGGGCCGGGCTCGGGCGGGCCGACGTATTTTCACCTCGGGCCCGGGCCGGGCTCGGGCTACTTGGAGTTTATCGGGCCGGGCTCGAGCCCGGCGCCAAGCCCGACTCAAGCCCAAAATAAAGAAAATGAGCGGGAATAGTTTTCCAACACGCATACAGCGCCTTTTCCGCAACCGCCCTCTACCGCTTTTCCTTTCCATTCGCTACTGTAAACAAAAGGGGAGCAGGTAAAGCACTGCCTTTGTTGCACTCCGACAAACAGAGAAGTAACACCACCTGAGCTAGTGACGGCGCCACGCGACTGTTCGCGTTAGATTTAAGGCCAAATCCCATACGAGTGAAAATGCACGCGACAGCGACGAGCGACCCGACGTAGATCGCCTTCGTGCAAGCTCACGCTTGCATGGGCATACCCCCACTGATCTCCACTAGGTGCATACCCCATACACGTGGCGGCTTTGGCGAGCGAACTCCATTGTTGCTGGCATGAGGTCGTCTACTTGTATAGCAAAAGTGCCGCGAACAGTCTCTATTAGAGACTGCTCGTAGTGTGTCGTTTGATCATATTCGATACGCTCAATAAAATGCCAAATTACCGGAAAACGATGTTTTGTTTTCGCAGCGAAACTTCAAAAAGCCGGGCCGGGCCGGGCCGGGCCGGGCACGGTATTGTGTTTTCGTACGTCGGGCCGGGCCGGGCGGGCTCGCAGCGCTTTGCCGTCGGGCTCGGGCGGGCCTCCGACAAAGTCAGCGGGCCCGGGCCGGGCTCGGGCTCGGAAATACGGCCCGTGCACAGCTCTAGTCTGCGTACCATCAACGGTAAATGATGTATAGAAATATCTCGCTGCTAGTATGCTGGGAGATGTATGCTGCGTGGTGTAACGCATCACGCCGCTGAACGAGGGGTCGCACGATTGAATCCCCGGTCAAGCTCTTCGGAAAAGCTTTCTTCTGAACTATTTTGCTTTGGGGGATCTATCTATCTATCTATCTATCTATCTATCTATCTATCTATCTATCTATCTATCTCTCTCTCTGTATATATATATATATATATATATATATATATATATATATATATATATATACATATATATATATATACATATATATATATATATATATATATATATATATATATATATATATATATATATATATATATATATATATATATATATATATATACACACGGACGACACGGCGGCGCTGATGCTGGCTGCGAAAAGCCTCAGAGAGTGTATAATTGCTATCGCAATAGAATATTTATCATTAACAAGAAAAAAAATACTAGGAGGAAGCGCTCCTAGCGTCCACAAGCCAACCTCCTCCGAAGCCTCTATCTTCTCGTGCTCGATGCTCTGGTCGAATTCCCAGCATGCTCATGTTTGATTTTTTTCGACTGGGCTTCAAGATTGTCAGGTGATGCTCCCTCCTAGTTTTTATTTATTTTTTTCTTCATGACATTTACCTTGTACCAAGGCCGCTCGGTGGAAACGTGGCACGTGGTGCGGGCCCGCCACATTGCGCTGCTTGGTATCGGCGCTACTCTGAATAGAAAGTTGATAATTGCCGCCGCTTCTTGTTTTTTTTTTTTTCTTGGGGCGGCACTGCTACGGGACAGCTGTCCCTCCGGGAAGGCGCCGCGAACCAGTTACGAACGAGTTCTTTATATGGGTTGGAGAGATTCCGCTTCTCAATTCCACGCCTTTTGTCCACACACGTGGTTGCGCTAAGGTGTCGAGATCCTTGTCGTGTTGCACGTGGCAGGGCCGTACCCAGGAATTTCTTTCGGCGGGTATTTGTGTTTAGAACGGCTAACTTTGGCAACTGGTGGCCACTGTGAGGGAGCGCAGGTATTTTAGTGCCACCCGAAAAGCTAAAGGATGAAAAAATTTCGGGGGGTGTCAGAACCCCCTCAACCCCCCCTCCCCCCTTAGTTATGGCCCTGGGACGCGGCGCTATGCTGCGCGACTGTTGTGTGCCGTTGTGCAATGCGAACGCAAGAAGAGACCAATTAATCCGACACCACGAGTTTCCACGCAACGTAGAGCGCCGTAATGCATGGCTAGTAGTAGTATAGTAGTATAAAACTTTATTGTGTACAGAAACCAGACAGGCTAGAACCCCGGTGCCCCGCAGGGAATATGGGGGTGGAAGGCGTAGCCTGTACGGCAGGGTGGTGCCCCTATTCCAAGGCCCCACTGGCACGAGCCATCCGTTCAGCTCTTTCGATCAGTCGTAGCTGATCTTTCAGGGCCGGGCTAGACAGCAGCGCCTCCATTCCTCCCATGTACCACTGGTGTCGTGTTCTTCTCCATGCTCCGCACACTCCCACGTGATGTGAAAAAGTGTTGGTGTTGCTCCACACCACGGACATATGTCCCTATACGCTGTGGGGTAGATAAGGTGGAGAGTGTGTAGATTTATGTAAGTGTTTGTCTGTAATATTCGTAGCACGGTCGCCTCCGCAGCGCCGAGGTTGCCATGTGGGGGTGGATAGATTTGTCTATTTTCTCTATAGTACCTAAGAATCGTTGCGTAGCAAGGGTCTAGGGGGGTAGGGTCCTCTCTTGCAGAGTATGGGGCGGCTTGGTGATGTGTAAAGCCTCGAGCCGCCTCATCCGCATGCAGGTTCCCAGTCACGCCCTCGTGCCCCGGTGCCCAGGTCACAGTCTGGACGTATTTTACATTGGGGTCCCATCCAGTCCCAACCAATATTCGGAGCGCCAGTGCTCCAATTTTGCCCTTTAGATAGTTTCTGCAGGCCTTTTGTGAGTCGGTAATGATGGTTAATGGAGCGTTTCGCGTCCATCCCTCTTTTATCGCAAGGGCTATGGCGACCTCTCCCGCTTCTGTTGCCGTGGCTCGATCTATTGAAGCACAGACTGTAATTTTCCCTATACGGTCGGTGACTACAGACACAGCCTTCCTTGCATAGGTCTGATAAGGCGCAGCGTCAGTAAATCTCGCTGTGTTCATATACTTTGTCATTTTGTCAATGTTGTTCGCCCTGGCCTTTCTTCTTCCAGCATGCAGAGTAGGATCCATGTTCTTTGGTATTGGCGATACCGTGTACCATTCTCTAAGTTCATTTGGTACCTCTTTAGTTTCTTGATGCTTTTGTATTAATGCATTGCGCCCTAGTTTTGTTAGGACTGCTCTGCCAGTTGGAGTTTGGAGAAGGCGGTTTTCTTGTGCTTGTAGCTGTGCCTCAATTAATTCGTCAATTGTGTTGTGAAGACCAAGCGCCAATAGCTTGTCGTTTGAGGTATTCCGCGGTAATCTTAGGGCTGTCTTGTAGGCCGTTCTTATGATTTGGTTTGCATTTTCTTTCTCTTCACTGTTCATATTATGATACGGAAGTGAGTATGTAATACGACTGATGACGAGACTTTTGACCAGTCGGAGGGTATCTTGTTCTCTCATGCCCGTACGGTTGTATGTTATGCGCGAGATCATGCGTGAGATCTGCTGTACGGCTGTTTTGAGTTTATTTGGTGTGTGAAGACATCTCTGGTTCGCTTGCAGCCACTTACCTAGTATTCTGATGGTATCTTTCTCCGGAATGATATTTCCTTCTAACCTGACTTCCAGCTTTAGACTCGGGTCCATCCTTTGTGCTTTTCTCTTTGTGGAGCGAATAAGTTCAGACTTTTCCGCTGAGCGCTGAAGTCCCCGTATCCTTGTGTACTCTTCTATGGTTCTAGCTGCCTGTTGTAATCTATCTTCTTTCTGCGCTAGGCTGCCTGTAGTTGTCCATACTGTGATATCGTCTGCGTATATCGCATGTTGTAGGCCGGCAATGTCTTTGAGTTTTCTTGCAAGGCCTATCATGGCAACGTTGAAAAGTGTGGGTGAGATGACCGCCCCTTGCGGTGTTCCTTTGTTTGGAGGTCGAATGGTGTCGGATTCGCAATTCCCTAGTTTGATTATTGCAGTCCTGTGAACAAGGAAACTTTTGACGTATTGGAATATGCGCTCTCCACAGTTAGCTTCCTCCAGACCTTGAAGTATTGCTTCGTGGCTGATGTTATCGAAGGCACCCTTTATGTCAACGGCCATAATGATGTTTTCCCCAACCTTAGAGATGTCCATTAGTACTTGTTCTTTTAAGAGTAGTAGGATATCTTGCGTTGAAAGGTGTGGACGAAAGCCAAACATGGTGTTGGGCATTAGTTGGTTGTTCTCAAGATGACTTAGGAGCCTGGTGTTGACCAGTTTTTCAAAGATTTTTCCTAAGCAGGGCGTGAACGAGATTGGTCTCATGTTCTCGATGCCTAGGTTTTTTCCTGGTTTGGGCACCATGACCACAATCGCATGTTTCCATTGTCGTGGAACAGCGCCTGCAAGCCAATGTTTGTTTATGTATTTTGTGAGAGCTTCAATTGCTTCGTCATTTAGGTTCCTGATCATACCATGGGTGATTTTGTCTGCACCCGCCGCCGTGTTCTTTTTTGTACTAAATATGGCTGCTTTGATTTCTGCGTCCGTAAAAGGCTTGTCTAGATCTGGTTGCGGTGATCCTTTATATCTTCCTTGGTATGAAGGTGTCGTTCCGTTTCCCCCAAAGCATTTTTCATGCATGGCTTGAATGAGATCCTCTTTTGTACCAGGGTATGAGTGTATTAATCTGTCGATGGCTTTACTGCTTTCACTTTTCGTCTTCGTTGGGTCTATCATGGCCTTAAGTAGGTTCCATGTGTTCCGTTGAGTGAATCGCAGAAATTGGCCCAATTGGTTGCAGCTAGTTGATTGGCGTATTTCTCTGCACGCTGGGTGATATCTCTGATTTTCGCCTTTAATTTAGTGTTATGTTTCTGTCTTCTCCACCTTTTTGTAAGTCTTCTCGTTGCTTCCCAGAGATGTAGCAGGTGCGAGTCGACCTCAGGGGCGTTGCTTGTTCGTGTTATTTCCTTGGTGTACCTTTCTTTTTGACGTTTTATTTCTTCGCACCATTCACTTAAGTTTGCTATGTCTGAGGCGGTTAACCTTTCTTGCAGTGATTTTCTGAACGCATGCCAATCCGTTATTTTGGCTGCGCCAATCTTTTTACGTATCTGGTTCTTGTGTATGGTGGTGCATATTATATAATGGTCACTGCCTAGATTTTCTAGAGTGTTCTGCCATTCCACACCTTGACAGTTTTTGCACATCGTTAGATCCGGACTCGTATCTCTGGATTTAATGTTTCCTAGTCTTGTTGGTATTGCTGGATCCGTTAGGAGTGTCATGCCTGTGGTTTCTATTTGATTGGCTATGTTCTTTCCTTTGGCATCCTGCGTTAGGTATCCCCAGCTTGGGTCTTTTGCATTGAAGTCGCCCATCACTATGAGCGAGTTATGTTTCGCTAGTTTCACTGCATCTTCGAAGAGTTTGTCGAAGGTTATCTTCCTCTGTGTAGGTGGGCTATAAATGTTTAAGATGAAGGCACTTTTCTGTTTTTTCCCCCTATATAAGATTTCTGTAACGATATGTGGGATTTCGATTCCTTCGATTGGTTCGTGATGTATTGCCGTTATGGATTTGTGGACCAATGTCGCTACTCTCCATTCACTGTTAATATTCCCATCTTCACCATGAGTCTCGTAACCCTGTATGCTTGGCTTGACTCCGACCTCTTGGACAGCAATTACAGCCGGTGGCCTTGGTTGCATGGCCACCAGCTGTGCAAGCTGTCCCTTCTTCTGTCGAACCCCCGGCAGTTCCACTGCCATATATCGCACTCTTCTGTAGCTTTGGTTAGTCGGTTAGGCATTGTCGGTGCTTCTTGAGTCATGGTCAGTAGGCCCGGCCTGTTCGTATGCCTTATCTGCCTTTCCCTTATGTGGACTACCATTGGTATGCTTCTTAACGCTTTCATGAGTTCGAATCTGTTGCGCTTGCATTTTCTTTTTCAGATCTTCTAGTTTTCTGTCCACCTGCCCCATGACTGTTCGACGATGGAGGGAACTATTTCTTTTATGGCTTCTTTCAGAATCGCTATCGTGACTACAGTATCGCTGCTCGAAGTTGATGCGTTCTGTTGCTGTTGCTGCTGCTGTCCTGCCAAGGAGGTTCGAGTGTGTTTCTCTTGTGGTTGTTGCTGCTGCTTTTGTTGGCTTCTAAGTTGCCTATTTTCCCTTTCTAGGTCCCCCATCCTTACGCGCATTAACTCTAATTCTCGCTCGAGTCGTGAGAGCTGTGTGTGCGTAGATTGTGCTTGGTGTGGAGGAGGTTGGGAGGGCGCTGCTGCCCAGCTTACCCTGTATTTCTGCTGCTGTTGCTGCTGCTGCTGCTGCTGTTGTTGTTGTTGTTGTTGTTGTTGTTGTTGTTGTTGCTGCTGCTGCTGCTGCTGCTGCTGCTGCTGCTGCTGCTGCTGCTGCTGCTGCTGCTGCTGCTGCTGCTGCTGCTGCTGCTGCTGCTGCTGCTGCTGCTGCTGCGGCTGCTGCTGCGGTGTCTTCTTGGACTTCTTGTTCTTTATCTTGTTGCTTTGTTCTTGCCAATGCTGGGCTGCGACAGGGTCACGTCCTCGGTTGCCTTCCTTGGAGCTGGTGCGGTCCCGGGAGTTTGATCTGGAGCCCGATCCAGAGCGGGAACTGGACCGGGATCCAGAGCGTGAGCCCGCGTTGGACCCCTCCGATAGATCCATGTCCTCTCGTTCAGTACTGAACCATCGGCGCTTAAGTATTCCTTGGGATCGCTGTCCATTTTGGTGGCTCGACTGCTGTTGCTGTTGTTTGCCCCGTTGGGGGACCCGCTTAAGTCTGTTGGTGCATTCCTTTGCCGCCGTTGGATGAGCCCCGCCGCACAGTGCACACTTGGGAACACACTCGTGGTCTTTTGGTGGGTCTTGAAGTCTGCAGTCACTTCACACATTCACCGTGGGTGTTGGACAGACGCCTGTCCTGTGTCCCTGGCTTTTACACACCTTGCAGCATTGTCTTGTGGGTTGGTACGGTAGACATGGCATCTCACCACCGTAGTAATACACAAAACGCGGCACAATAGGTCCATCGAAGGTTATCACTGCCGTCTCAGATTTTCCCAGCATGCGTGCCTGGACGATTGTGACGCCCTGTGTGCGTACTCTCAGGTTGTTGAGAAGTTCTTCTTCCGGGGTTTCACGTTCAAGTCCGTGTACAACTCCCTTGAGGAACCCTTCGGGTGTAGAAATGTAGGTATTCACAGGATGTCTGGTGTTGTTGAGGTCGAGCGCTTTGATTTTCAGAATTTTCTCGGCAACTTGCTCGTGCGGAGTACTTGCAATGATAATGTTGGAATCCGTTCCGGAGACGCAGCAGGAATTTGTCACCTCTACACGTCTCCGGGTCTCCACTTGCACATTCAATCGCTCGTGACACTTCATACGGCTTTAAGTCTCTCACCACGAGCCCTGGTTTTGGCCGTATAATAATTTTCATGTCATTCTTAGGTAGAGGCGTCGCACGGTGAGCGTCGGCGGCCTCTCATGGCACCTGACTCGTCGCGCCTGCTCCCGTGCGCCAGCCCAGGCGTTCCGTAACTGCCACCGGCGTTCTTCTCGCTGTCTCTGTGGGTTTCAGCGCCCACCGACGCTATGTTATTTATTTTTTTGTTTGTTAGGCCTAGTGATCCCTCTTCTTGAAAATCACCGACCTGCTTGGGATCTTCCAGGGTACGTGCTTGCTTCCTTAGTCGTTTACGTTCCCGTAACGACAGAGCAAGCTGCCACTGACCGTTTTTCGCCTCGTCGTCGTCACCCTTTGATGCTTCATAGCCTTCGCTCTCGTCGCCGCCGGTTGACTCCACTTGTATCGCCTCGTCAGACGATGGGGAATCCCCGGCGAAACCTCCCGTAGAGCCAACTTCCGTTTTCGAATCTTGATCGTCCGTGTCCATGGTTTCCTTTGTCGTTTCGTGGTCGTTATCCGTTGGGTTACTGGCTGCTGCATTGCCGTGCCCAGGACCGTTGCTGGTAGTCGATGCACTGCTCTCCGGTCCGCCGTTAGTCCTAGCCTGGCGGCCGGGCATGCCTGGTCTTCAGTCGCTTCAGAATAGAAGAAATCGGTGTCGTTGACCCGACTGCTCGGTGTCAGAACTATCCCGGCATTCATCTGGACGCACTCTACAATTGTGGTGAAGCACCCACGAATTTCTACGCAAAAACCCTAATAGACAAGGACACAAGGAACATACGGCGCTGCTTCGTATTGGTGAAAAGCGTCCCTTTCTCTTGCTCTCATACTTCTGCATTTTATTGCGTACACACAATGGCGACCGCATAAGCTGTCGTCCTATTTGGTGTCAATGTTAGGGACTAATACTGGTTAAGTACGCGTCACCATAAGTTTGGAGGATGCTCCGCTATTGCGCAAGCTTTGTGGAAGTTTTTATCTAATAAAAAGTGTCTGAGTAATATTGCAGAGTATGGTGTACTATGGAGAGTTCGGCTGACGGCCTCCACACCACTCTCGAGAAAACGCCGGCCGTTCAAGTTGATCCGGCTTTCAGCTTTAAAGCAAATACCTCACACGCAAGAATATGACGCAAGAATTTAATGAGCATGGTCGAAATGCAATAAATGTAAGTGAGAGAGCTGAGGAACAAGTTTAACGTGCGCTTTTGTTTTATATTTTGCGTAGTGGCCGAACTACAGCTGAAACCTGCGTATACAAGAGATGTGGATAGATGAGAGAAGATACAAGAGAAGGTAAAGCAGTACTTCTATGGTGCATTACGGCAAGTGCATTGGAGTACGTCTCCCATGCTTTACGAACGGTCTCTACTCTGGAGCTCCTTATATTAAGCAACCAGCTGCTGCCTCTGTAATTACCATACCATAAGAATAATGACTCGGGCTGTCCTTTCATTGCGACGCCAGTAGCTGCTAAACCAATAACCGGGCACGCATCCCGACTCTTGTCACAAGCATTTCGTCACGACTCCGAGTAGTATACCACTGTGAAGAGAGCGAGTCTATGAAGAAGACAGAATCACGTGATATGATGCTTATATCTTAGTAGTTCGTATGGAATCTCTTTGGAGACAGAACTTTTGGTAGTCGCGGCATTTGTTGCACTGCCTTTCTCATTAATTGATTTTCTTGAAAAATGTATTTCATGAGTGTTACGAGGAGACAACGGTGTCTATTCGTAACAGTACCAATCCCACTGAAAATAATATGCAATAAAATAGTTTGCATATGGCCAAAGGCGTTTGGACTGTGGCATTTCGATGCGCCTCGAGTTAACGTAGCGTCAGGTAAAATTCACAGAATCTTTCTTAAATTTTAGCCTTTGATTAAACTACTATGGGGAGATGAAGTCACACAAAGTATTCAAAAATTTTCATTGGTGTTCCACTGGTTGACTTAAGGTGTTGTATTCAAGGCAACCGTACCTACAGAACAGTTTGCTGGGACGCGTGTCTAGAGAAAGACAACACGGTATAGCGTGGGAGATGGCGCACAGAATATTTTGTTCACCCAGTCCTTTGAAATCTACCACTTATACAAATGTAGAACAGAGTAAGTGTGGAATAGATAGTTGAAGATAAGCATACATTGAGTTTTCCAAAGATTATAGATATTTTCATTTTGGCATATTTTCTTCAGCATCATTATGACCTTCACTGTACCATTCTGAAAATTCGCACTTATTGATTTCGCAGAAGTATATGTCGGTGTCCCTCATCAATGTTACTCCAAGAGTTGTCTGTTAAACTTGAATAGCTTTGTAATACACGAATACCATAATTCCTGACCAATCATTCTCAATTTCTTTTTGCTAACAATCATACTTCCAACGGACACCCCATAAGTTCAGGCATCTCACAAGAGTTGTTTGCAAGACCTCTTTTTTTGTTAATATATACTAACGACCTACTAATTCAAGAGCTGTGTAACTCTTGCATGCTTGCAGATCACTGTGCAATTCCTGCAGTAGAAGCAATACCATCATTCTAAACGATCGTAACTTGCGACCATGACCATGCCATAATTCGGAACTACCTTGGATAGTACAATCATGAAGTAATGTTTGCGTAATGAGCCTAAATCATAGCGGATGTAAACTTTTGTCTTTTTTTTCGTGGTTGACACACCGTCATATGTTCGAAATCAATGAACATTGTTTCATTAGGATCAGTTCTACCATTCAAATATCTAATTGTCTCGTTTTCTTATCATCTGTCCTCACGTGTGCACTCTAATAACGCCCTTTCAGCTCCCGATAAACCGCGGCGATTTCTTAGGCGACATATTCGTAATTTTCTGTAAACTGTAAAAAGGCGGACGAGCAAATGATTCGTGAGATGGAAACTATAATACGGTGCCCCAATCTGCCGTCCACCTCACATGTTTGATATAAGTGAAGCATGTGTGAAGAACTGTGCTACTAGATTTATCCACAATCATACGATATTAATATTTTCTCAATGAAAGCGAAGTCAAGTTTGGCAACGCTTGCCTTTCGTCAACAGCTGGCCACCATGGTTCTGTACCATACATTTTTTGACACTTCTTTTGCCATACGCTGCACAAATTGGCGCCTTCATTTATATCTCATAGCACCAGTCATGTTCTTTTACACGTAACACAAGTAGGCCCCACGCGGAATATCACTTTTTAAGTGAATTTCTTTATTCGAAGAGCAAGAGTCTGAAACAGACTTGCATCCGTCGTCAGAGTCATCACAAGTCTTCGTGTCTTTTCCGAAGGTATTGTCAACCATATCTCAAAGTTTACAGCTCGTTCAGTTTTTTTTCTCTTACCGCCTTTTATGTAACTCTGACCAAGGCGTATTAGGAAAATAAAGAGAATGTTAAAACGTTTCCTGACGACGTTACGGCATTGTACAGTTTCGTTCATAAAACATCAAATGTGTATAGGTACGCCGTTATTTATATGTTATACACGAAGTGTTCCACAGAAAGCAGAAGCCATAAAAGGCTTTATTTTCTGAACCTTGACTTTCACATAGATGTGTGCTGGTGCCTCAAACCATGTCCCTTAATTGCCAAATGCGTAGATATCCGCTGTCATTTCAGATAAAGCTCCATTACTCCGGTTAGGAAAGCTGAAGAAGCTCAACGTCGTTCCATGGAAGGGAAAAAAGAAAGAACGAACATTTAATGCCACTCAGGGACCTCCAATCAACCTGCAGCGCTTGCCGAGTGTATATCGACCCACGGCAACTATACGACCTCTGCTTCCTCGCGAGGGCTCGTACCCCACACGTTTTGCAACTGGGTGTCGAATCGAAGCACTAAAGTGAGCCTTGCCACCGCCAGTTCCCAGGATAATGCTTACGGGACAGCCAATGCTAGCAACGGTGTAAAAGGCGAGGAAGTCTGCCTACAGATGGAGGTAGGCGTCACCAATCGTCACCGTTAGACCAAAATCCGGAATGTCTTCTTCGAAAGCACGCAAAAGTCGTATGTTACTGGTATATGAGAGCTTGACGATAACTTACTAAACTTATCTAGACGATTTCATTCGCACCATATTCTGCTTGAAAAAATGTTAATTTAAAAATGGTGTTCGGTGAAGAATAAAGGAGGTTCAAGCCTCTCGATGCAATGGTTATTCTTTTTCAAGTCATTGCAGCGCAGTAGGCTTTTCATTTTCGTCTTTCTTTTTTTATTATTTGTTGCTTCTACAGGGCAGCGAAAGAGACTGTACATATTTTCAGCAGGTTAATATTCGCGGTCTTGGCATCTCATAACCAATATCATAACCTATATCTTTAGTGCAAGTGCATTGAGTGTAAATTTCGGTGTGCAAGTAAGTCTTCATCATGTTTCTCTATTTTTCTTAATACCAGCATTGTAACGCCCCTCCCGAAGTTTACAAAATACGACGAAATAAAAAATAAATGCAGTACTCGTAATACGGTCGATGAACATATCACTGCGAAACACACAAACAATAAAGAATAGCTGTTCAAATATATACACACGGCAACGGTGTTGTAGAAGCCAAAAAGGTGGTTGTACATAGCTAGGCGGGCAATATAGGAAAAAAGGGCGAAAATATTCACCTCGCAATAAACAGGTGATAGTACTCAGAATCAAAAGCTAGGAATGCTTTGGGCACGTATAAGAATAAGCGCACATGATAATATGTTTGGCTTCAAGGCGCCCAGCAGAAAATCAGAAATTGGAGTTAGTAATATATGCGGGCTGTTTCCAATGTAAAGTTGCGTAGTAGATTTTCAAATATTGCATTGCCTTCGCTGCTAAACAAACAACTTACAAATGTGTTTAAGTGTTCGTTGAATGGTCCCTGTGATACACAATCGCTATATCTAAGCAGAATACAGAACCAGTTATTTTCGAACAAAGCTACTTAAACTTGGTAGAGAGAGAGAGAGAAGAACATGTGAGAACAGTATTCGCGTACGCTGCTCTCTAAAATGGATCACGGAAACACGATATAGTACACAGAAATCGCCGGTTGTTTCCGGCTGAGAGGATGACTGAAACGCACAAGTTTCGCGATCTTTGCCTCAGTTAAAGAGAGCTCTGAAGTCGACACTATGGTCCATACACCTTACAGGAAACCACCCATGAAAAAGTGCGGGTTCTCCAATCTGCATTACAAATGCGTTCGTCCGCGTTGTGTGCATACACACTGTGAGAATCAGCCCATCTGGTCCATACGGCGCAGCATCTCGCACTTCTTCGTGTTGAACCGCATGCGATTCCTCGGGTGTCACGAAGTCTTAAGGGAAAAGAAGGAGAGGGGCAAGGCACGGTAGGTGGTGCTTCCTTTGTCACTGCACCCTCGTGACAGTTCTGCCGCAACAGCTTGAATTCTCATGGCTTGGCCCGAGCGCAGTAGCGTCACACAACTTTCTTCCCGTGGGCTTTCTTCTTCCTTTGTGAGCCCCTAAGTTCCGCCTTTTTCTGGGAGGCTTGCGTGCTTCTCTGCTTATGGAAATCACAGTTTTCAAAGAGACTTGACCGAAAGCGTCAAAGCTATAAAAAAGCGCGCTGATATGTGCGTACAGCGCTTGTTTTCGCTGTGGCTCGCGGATTGACCAAACCGCGCACAAAACGTTTGCCTCAGAGTGCGTTAAACAAACAATACGGACTTTCCACTGGCTGAAGAGGTGTCCGGAATCCCAGCAAGAACAGAACGCTGTAATTTGGCGTTCGCTCTAATGTTCAGTTTTGATGCTACCGAATACAGCATCCAAGGTTGATTATAAAGCGAGGGTTGAGTGCTCGAAACTCGACGCCACGTACTCCATGACAGCGTCAAACGCCCAGAAATCTCCGCGACAAATGTCCTTGTTTTTCAGGAGTCCAAGAGCAGCAGAAGAATAAACATTTTAATACTCAAAAGCTTTACAGAGGGCTGCGGCAGAAATGGAAAAGGAACGCAATCCTAACTTCACAATTCACTGCCGTGAACTGCAGGCGCAGGTACCAACGTTAAGGCGTAGTACAGATGTCCTTACTGATTTTCTGTCGTAACCGTAATTACATCTGAGATGAAGTTTGGTACAGCAAAAAAATGATGCCTATATATTATCTTTTGTGCGAACACCATATTACGCTTAGCGAACTGAACTTTTGATCATATAGGACACCGCGTGTAATATTATTTTAAAAAGGGGTTGCATCACAACTAGCTTTAGTATCTTATTAGTTTGCATGCCATTTAAAGCAAACACAAACAAATCACCTGTGCCTAAAAGAAGGCTGACCAAACGCAATGAAAAAAGAATAAAAAACAAAACAAATGCATTCAACGTACGCAAGCACAACCGCTTGAAAAGTTGTCTCGTAGTCTGTGACAGCAAGCAAAAAAAAAAAAAGTACGCCGAGGTGAACGGTGAGTGAGACAAGATTGGGAAAATGGAATATACGTGAGCCTGAAAAGCAACGACGCTTCGAAGCCGCGAGTCCTAATCTCATTGGCTATCAGATTTATTCAAACGGGCGCAGGGTCAAAGAAAGTAGAAATCAGCTTTCTTTTTAGGCGTATGCACTACCGTGTTTCTTACTGGGCCTCACCGCTATGGCTCTCATTGAACGGCGGCCGTAAGCAACGCCTCCCTCTCTCCCTTTACTACTGCGCTCTCTGTAGTCTTTTGTAGCGGCCCGGGATGTTCTGCCTCGTAAACTTCTCCCCTGAAACTACCACCGGGCCGTGCTCTGTGTTTTGTTTGTCCCAGTTGCTCCAAGGTGTAAAAACGTACGGGCCGGAGGACCATCGTTAGGCGTCGTATGGTTCTGCCGGGTCGATAGGCCCTCACAAGGGCTCCTGGTCGATTGTTGCCTTCCTTGGACACATTGTGCCATTTTTTTTTACATCGTAGCTATACATACATTGTTTTTTTTTTTCCTTTCTTACGAAGATAGGTGGCGGTACTGCCTTATCTAAGGTGGCACTACTAAGGAATGGGCTACTGCAGCGAATGAGAAAAACGCAGGGATATATATATATATATATATATATATATATATATATATATATATATATATATATATATATCTGGAAAGGAAATATCGGCATCTTAACGAGAAGAGATCTCCAGCTGGCCACCCTGTGCTTAGGAAGAGGAAAGGGGACGTGAGCGCATGTAGTATTATAATTTCTTTTCTGTAAATAAATTTGAGTATTCTGTTAGTGTTGTTTGTTGTTAGAGATGTGTTTATTCAAAAAAATCATTCCCTGATACGCTTACACAGGTATTGTTATATGCTTTGTTTTTGTAAATATTTTTTGTACAATGTGTGATATATCTTGTAAATTTGGTGCAAATATTTTCACCGGTCACTTGTTGCCATGTCATTGGTCTTCTGGGCCCTAGTCAAGCTGTTTCATTACAGCTTTTAGCCCAGGAGACCATCCAGAATATAATGTTTTCGTTTTATTCTGGAAAATAAAGAGAATGAATGAATGAATGAATGAATGAATGAATGAATGAATGAATGAATGAATGAATGAATGAATGAATGAATGAATGAATGAAATAGGCGTAAGTGTTTAGACAGCCTTCCGACCTACCTGACTTCATTCTAAAGAAAAATCACGGGCCTTTTTCTTTTTTTTTTGCAATGTCAACTGAGCTGTTAATGCGAGAGCTTTTCTGCAAGACAATGAGTATACTTTTACAAGGCGTCGCAAAAATGCTTGCCACCCTGTTTAATGCATGTAATATAGCGATGAATGAGTGAACTTCGTGCCTGATGTTCAGCCGGTAAAATCTTGTGGAGTAATTAGTATAGGTTCTGTCTTCGCGCTCACTTTATACGCAGTGTTTTTGATCCGTAGGCTAGGCACCAGTCTTATAGAGACGCACCGACGGTGCAGGCAAGCGATGCTCTCTGCGACGCCAGAACTTGATACCGAGGTTCTGGCACAACAAACTCTCTACCACTGAAAACTCCATGCATCTCGTGGGAAAGCTAGGTTGATTTCTTCGTTGATATACATTTTAATTGCGGAGCACTTTAAGGGAGCACCCTTGCAATCGTCTCATGTCTCGCGATTGGGTCACGCAGGTCCCACGTCCGATACACATAAGCCGAGCAGGTTGCACCTTTGGAACACCAGCGCACGCTTGCCCGTGAACGAGAGCCTCACCGAAGGGCTAATTCGTGTGTTTGAGCCAGGTGCGCGATAGCGAAACGCCAGCGTTGGGAGTTAGACGCAACTGGCTCGGATCAGCAAAGAGTAGAAAAACAGTAGAAAGGGGACCATACGACACAAAATAAATAATCGCAACACAAATCAGGTCATCACGATAAAAGAAAAGAGAAGAAAAGCATGTAAAATATCACGGAACCACAGGGAAATTACAGAAAACCGCACGAAAGAGCAGATATAGAGAAGATAAACACGTGGGAAACAAGGGCGAATCAATGCTCCGCAGTTCGTACAGCTTTCACTTTGCGTGGAACTCACTTTGATTTGATCGAGCAGAAAACCTAACAACAAACGTCATTCGAAAGGCGGCACGATGCTTTGAGAGAGACCTGGATTACACAGCATCAGGTTGAAGCCCCAGTTTAGCCGAGTTAACGAGCTTCGTTCGTCTCCTTCTACAGTGCTAAACTCATTGATAAAATGACGAGCACGTGTTACAATTTTAAACTCGTTCACCAAGTAACATTAACCAATATAGCGTAAGGCACGTTCGCAAAGCAAGGGACAAACAATTAAAATAGCATCAAATAATCGGAACCGGATAGCGGCAAGGCAGGCCGCTCATTCAATGATCGCTGACACAAGGCAAGTCGCAAGTAATTTGTGTCTCTGCGGACGCGATACTGATAAATTGAAAAATGATGTTCCGTGAGCTGAGGTTGCCTTTTGATTTCCTGAAACGTAATGAATTAGCGCCGCTACACGCGGTGCCTGTAATTTGAATCAAGTGTACATAAAAGTCTGTGCTCTTAATATTCTTTCCTTCTTTATTTATGGAGTGCATGTTTGAGCGCCGCGTCGGCATAGAAGGTGCGGGTAACGTTAACGTCGACGTTCCCGCAATACCTTTTGGAAGTTGACTCGCGTATTCGCCACTGCTCCTCTTAGGCCCTCATCCTACATTCGATCTAAAGTAAGACATCTTTCGTGCACTGATCCGTCAACACCTTTCTATTCTAGATAGATATCATACTATGTACGCCAGCCAAATAATAATGTGGGTTCTATTTATTCATGAAATGTGAAATGTGCTCACATGCATTGAGCTTAGCTGAAAAAAATGGTGAAGCTTGCATTAGGTCGCCCAAGGCTTTTAACACCGAAACTGGATGCTTCTTAAGTCTAATACAGTTGCTTCTAGGTTGTTGCTGGGCTTTAGTCAGGTTAGTCAAGACACGGATGTCCAAAGTCCAGAACCGAGCGTTGGCACCTCTCATAGATGTACGGGCACGTCGTCGTTGGCGTAGGGCTTCCATCACTTCGGGCTCTTCTCGTAGCCGCCCTTGCCTTTCCCGTTCCCTAGTATGGCAGCTTCGCACTGTATTCGTGCCAAGCCTGAGGAAACAGCGCAGCTGGGTTGCCTTCTTTGTTTCTCAATATTTTTGCCTTCTTTCTTCTCCTTAAGTTTCGCTTCATTTCGTTTCTTGTACGTCTACTTGGAATCTCTTTCTTTCTCTTTCCCGCCCTTTTTATCTTTATTTCTCTTTCTTCCGTTTCTTTAGGTCTGCTGTTTTCTCTCTCTTTCTGTTTCTTTATTTCTCTCTTGATCTTTCTATTTTTTGTATCTCTTTCTCTCTTCGCTTATTTCTCTCCCTATCTGTGTTTCTCTTTCTTTCCTATCTTTATATTTCTCTGTCTTTCTATCTTTTTTGTGTCTTTACTGCCATTACTTCTCTTAGTTTTTCTCTCTTGTTTTCTTTCTGTAGCTTTCTCTCTCTCTCTCTTAGTGCACCAGTGGGGAGCAGTGGGACTAGCCCATTTTCTGTGGCACATACCCGTTCATGATGATGATGATAGTTTTTTGAGAGGCAGCACAAATTGCGGCTACCTTAAATAGCTTCGCTGTTAAAAAGAGAACTCAAGACTGAATAAAACACTGTCAAAAAAAAGTTAGCTGGAGAGCTTTGTTTTCCCAATCTTTCTTTCTTCCTCGTTTTTTTTTAACTTCCTTAGTGGACATCGCACTCATTTTTCCATCTGCATTCGTCCACCACTTCAAAATTTGGTCCAATATAATTTTATTATTTCGTTTATATCCACATCCCTAATTTACTATTACTCTAAGAATAAACACAGCTACACTACAGTGGTAAGCCGAGGAATCGGTAAGTCAAGGGATTGAGAAGCGGCGATCCTAAGCCTCGAGTTCTTCGTGTAACTGCATGCAAACGGACCGCTCTCCTCGCTGCCAGCGGTTTGCCAAGACACCCACGGGCTTTCCAGGCGAAGAATACAGGCGGCTATAATTAAGCCGTCGCTGAAAAGGATGGGCGGTCTTCCCGACCTCCCCTTGCCACAAAGGCGCGCGTTCTAACGAGCCCGGGGGCACGAGCCACACGACCCATGGAGGCATAGCTCATGCCAAAGGTCCCCATGGCTCCCCGTTTCTTTCACTAAGAACTTGCAGCCTGCGCAATCAGTCATTGCGTGTTCGCGGTCGGCTAACGAGGTTCCGA
Organism: Rhipicephalus sanguineus; assembly: GCF_013339695.2. Taxonomy (NCBI): domain Eukaryota; kingdom Metazoa; phylum Arthropoda; class Arachnida; order Ixodida; family Ixodidae; genus Rhipicephalus; species Rhipicephalus sanguineus. The sequence continues at coordinate 146,698,213 of NC_051180.1, read as the reverse complement.
ACGGCTACGCCATGCGTTTCCGCTGCACGAGTGTCAACGTGCTCTCTTCAGTTATTCCATATCTTCCTTTCCCCATCATCCCATCTTCAACGATGAGCGTCGCTTACGCAAGACCGAGTATTCGGTTCTAAAGCTTGGAGCGCGTTCGTAAAAATACGACGAGGAATTACTTCGTCGCATACATTTCAACGAGTTCTCGGCCATAATCGGAATATGATAAGGAAACCTCAAAAGGCGAACGCTACTTCTCTAAATACAACCATGTGGACATAGAATGATCACAGATAAGTTTTGTTGCCTTTAGATGGGATGAAACAATCAGCAGCCAAAGGAAAACAGCGGTCAATGTATGTAAGAGACGAACCCAGCGACGAAAGGCGAAGTAGTACAGGAAGAACACAATCGCTTGGGTTCTTCCTAGAAGACTTCGTCTTTGCCCTCATTTGCTTCCGCGCTATGCTACAAGCCAGTTTACGATGAACCAACAAGCCCATATTGGCACCCTTTCAAGGGGCCCTGACACACTTTTTCAGCATGGTGAGAAAATGCTGCCGATCGGTATAGGAGAGGCTCCTGAGAACGCGCGAGCCGAACATTATAGCGCAGCACGCGGCCTGGAATTTACAAATAATTCTTAAAAGTGAGCTATAAATCGCCCCCTGTTCTCTCTAAAAAACGACAGGCCTGCGCAGAAAGCGCTGCACAGTCACAGCGAAAGCAGGAAGAGCGGCATTTCTAGAGCCTGTTATAAATTCTCTTGGGACAAGTACACTAGCAACGTACGCACTACGCCACAAATCATATTTTTTGTGAAGTTGGGAAGCACCCACTACGCCATTATTCGTCATTCTGTGGGGAAGCGAGGTATCATCTGTAAGGCATTATGTGCACCTTGTTTATTCGACGGCTGATGACGACGAACAACTATGGCTGCGCCCTTTGTAATGGGTTCGAAGATTTAAACGATCCACGGTTACTTAATTCGCATTGTGTGGCACCCACTTGTTATTTGACTCTTCCACCACGCTGTATAACATACGTTAACGTGAGAAAGAGAGAGAGGGGGGAAAGAACTTTATTGAGACCCTGACAAAATGGACGATGGGGGTCTTATGGGCCTCCTTGGCAACCAGTAGAAGCGCACTTGCGAGGAACCCACTTCGCTATAAATCGTTGTAATTTTTCTGAAGTAGGGAAGCAGCCACTATGACATTTTTCGTCATTATGCGGAGAACCCTGGTACCCGCTAAACACCTGTAAGGCATTATGCGCACTTTGTTGATTCTGTGGCTGATGATGATGAATTATGGCAGAGTCCTTTGTAATGGGTTGGAAGCAGTCAACAACCCTCTCGTTGAGCAAGTCGTATTATGTGACGTCTGGTTACGGAATTCGTGTTGCCTGACGCCTGGTTGTCATTTTAGTCTTCTACCACGCTACGTTACATAAGTTAGCGTGGTTCCTTCCCGACATGAAGCCTGTATCAGGTCTTTTTGCTAAGACGTGTCAAGCACCGGCATGGCTCCTAGGTAGACTACTGGGCTCCAACGCAGGGGGCCCAAGTTCGAACCCCGTTCCATCATCCTGGGGTTCCTTTCTTATTTCCTTTTTTTTTCTTATTTCGTGCGATAGCGTTTACGGACACCGGCGGCGACGGGCAACTACGGCGCGAAAAACGGCTCTTGTTGTGATCTCATAACAGCTTTCGCTGTAAAATGATGCCATATACTCAAATGACCGCGCCATATCCTCATATTCGCGGTCATTGTCTCACTGGAGCGTCCTTGGCTCCATAGTCACTGCACCCGCCGCGGGAAGCCGCCACCTGCCCGAGCACGCGCTCGCGATGTCACACAACGCTAGCCACGCGCTCAAAAAAAAAAAAAAATGTGCTCAAGGTCATGACGCACGCGTGCCGTGACTTTTCACCCGTGCCATCCTTCCCAGCTTAGCTTCCGGCACGTTCGTCCGGACGAGTAAAAAGCGAAAGCAATAACAGCGTGCGACAAATCTCTAACTCCGCTCATACTTGACGGATCGTTAAAAAAAAACAACAAAAAAAACTTGCGGCGGTCGATTCGTGATGCAATATACATTTTTAGTGAAGCCATTCGATGGTTAGAAGTGTTTCAGGGCCCCTTTGAGAGACGAGCCTTCATCTGCCGCAATATGTCTTCGGCTTTTTACCCATAAAGACAGCGCTATCGGTTAGAGTTCAGAGTTCACATACATGTTTGGGTGCACCACTGCCTTCAATCATTTATTCTCTCAGCTTACAATCTCGCAATGTATTCATCTTGATCAAACCGCGACACAGGACGGGACAAAACGAAAGAAACAAAGGAGACAAAATGCGCTTGTTTGTAAATTAGGTTAAGTCAGTTTAGTAAACACTTCATAAGAATTTTTCATCTTCCCCTGACTCCTGCCTCGTGTTTATAATTCATAGATTCCTTCAGCATTATTCCTTACCAATGTCCACTGTACAGGTTTTCTAAACTTTTATGTACATTCTTTCAAAGCACTTGCTTGCATTCGGCTCTTAACTGTCATGGTGGCTTAGCGGCTAGACTTTTGCAATGTTTGGCATGAGGGCTGAAATTCAATTTCCGGTTCAGATAGCCCGAGTTACACAGGATGATAGAATACCAATCGCGACAATACGCTGCCTTGTGGGGCGCCTCGACAAACGGGGCTGGTACTCAAGGACGCCTTCTTCACTTTGTGCCAGTAGTACAGGCCATACAAGCAAGGACTGAAGCTGTGCTAGTTGGCTATGATTTTTCGCACAGGACGCTCCTTTATAATATGTCTAATAAAACGCACAGGAAGAAGAGGGAAACAATAATACATCACGCTTGACGATGCTTGCCTATATGAGTACAATGGTTTCGTGATGCAATGCAGGGATTAAATAGAAACGGAAGCGATATGATTATGAAAGACGCCGTAATGGAGGTCTCCGGAAATTACGACTACCTGGGATTCTGTAAGAGGCCCCTGCAGCACTTTTTCAGCATGGTAAAAAAAGAACACTGCCGATCGGTAGTCGAGGCTCCCGAGAACACGCGTGCCAAACATTATACCGCAGCACGCGGCCTGGGATTTACAATAAATTCCCAAAATCAGCAAAAAGTGCTCCCTGTTCTCCCGACAAAAATTATACCATATCCACGAAGTGAATGATGATTGAGGAGCTGGCTCGGAGATAATCGGGTTTTGACTGAGTTATTATCACCATCAAGGCTCTCGATGAACAAGAAGAAGAAGACTTCTCTTTCGCGCGAGCGTGCGCATGCTACAGTTGGCTATGCTATATGTGGTTTTGCCTACATAATATCATTATCAAGGCTCTCGAAGAAAAAGAGTAAGAAGACTTCTATTTCGCGCGAGCTGTGCCTGTAGCGGTAGCCTCTGGAACTAAGGTTACGCTTACGACGCGGGACTTTGCACCAGCTTAAAGGGGTCATGAAGCACCCCTTGGGCTGATTGAAAAAACACATCCTGCGGAAAGCTGACACGGCTATGAACTGCTCTGCCAAATATTACAGTCGTGCGCGCCGCGTAATGGCCACAAGCGGAGCGCGAAGTTGCCGTTTCCCCAGGCACCCTCTTTTCAAACAGAGGCCGGTTCTCACTCTCGTCGGTGGGCGGGGCGTCTGTCCGCTGTACGTCGCAAAGACATAGCATGCTTATTGGCCGATAGCCGACGTAAATCGAGAGCGGCGTTCGGATCAGATGCGCTTCTTGCCGCGGAATGCCGCCACTTGCCGGCGCCGCACTCGCGCAAGCGAATCACAGCGGGAGAGCGATCGCGTTTCATGACGCGCGCTGGCGTAACTTCTTTCCCCCATGCCATCCCTCCCTGTCTAGCTTCCAGTGCGCTCGTCGGCACGAGAAAAGAGAGAAAGCGCTGGGAGCGTGCGCCAAACCCCCGTAACTCCGCTGATTCTTGACGGATTCGAGAAATTTTTGCGGCAATCGATTCGGGAGGCAGTACACTCCGATACTGGGGCCATTAGATCATTACTTGGAAAAGTGGTTCATGACCCCTTTAAGAACCTGGCCAACCAGCTCCTAAAAATAATGCTTACGGCGTCACAGGCAGGTTCCACGCCATTGGCTGATTTGAACATGGCGCGCTCAGTAGTTACTGCGGCCGCCGCGAGAGGCCGCCACTCGCCTGCGCGCGCGCTATCGCACTGAAATACGCCACTCGTTCGAAGAGAAAAAAATGTGCTCACGGTCAGGAGGCGCGCGTGCCGTGTCTTCTTCTCCCGTGCCATCCCCTCCTGCTTAGCTTCCAGCGCTTTCGCCGAGGCTAGAGAAGAGAGAAAGCAATTAGTGCGTGCGACAAACAAATCTTTGCGTGCACAACAAAAGCCGTTGTGCGTCTCTTCAGTTGTTAGTCGGCGTTTGTGGTGTCCTGATCTCTTTCTTGTGTCCGTGTTTGCACGCCCTGTCTCTTTTTAGAATGAATACGTACCAACTAGCTCAGCTCTCTGTTATTCTAAAAATCTTTGTAAATCCGCTTGTACTGGACGGATTCTAAAAATTTTTGCGGCGTTCTATTCGTGAGGCAATAAATTCCTTTAGTAAAGCCATTCCACGGCTACATGGAAAAGCGTTGTAGGGCCCCTTTAACGTGCACTGAGACCTAAGTACACGGGCCTCTAGTATTGTGCCGCCAGGGAGATGCGGCCGCTGAGGCCGGGATTCGATCCCGTGATGTTCGGGCCAGCACCCAAGCAGCATAGCCTCTATTACACCGCGGCTGGGTAAAAGTAAGTGAACGTTTATGATAATGAGAAAAGATGTCGCGTGAGAAAAGGAGCAACATGATAGGCCGGAAAAAGAGCTTCAAATAAAAACGAGCATCATCTTACTTTCCCGAGAGATTGAAGCCTTTGCAAACATAGCCACTTGATGTACAATTTCAAACGCATTCCCTGCTAAGGAATAAAAAGAAAAGAGATTATGGCGGCGTGGCAGCATTGATAACCACAATCTTTATTTTGCGCTCAGACAAAACACAATGAGTCGAGACTCAGCGGTCATAAATTAATCATGCGTGCGATCCCTTCTGCTGAAATATTCGAATCCTCAGTAGTCGACAGCTCTTCGTGCGAATGTTTTCGAGATTCTCGCTTTTCGTAGTATTTAACCTGCCTCCAATACTTAGTTAGCCACGCTGTGGGGCGGCTGTACCCCGGCAACTGGGTGCAGCTTGAGGGCTCATTCCGGATGTGTGAAGTGGAAATGTGGGATCCTCTTTTCTTCCAGTAAACGAGTTCGCCTTGGCCGGCGTTTCATAGGGAGCCCAAACTTTCGCGTTCATTCTGTATACAAATTTGCAAATTTGCATTCTGTATATAAATGGCCCGGCACACTGGGTCGGTCACGCTAGTAAGTTGGCGAAGCGGAACGGCTTTCCTTTTCGCTGAACTAGTGGGCGATGGCTGCGAGGAAACCTACGAGACGAACATCTTATTTTTAGATCAGCGTTGGTGTTGCTTTGAATATAAAAAAATGAGGGAGGCAAGGTAAACCGATTGCGAGACGTTTCCACTCGGCTGTATGGCTTATCGAAAAGACCGTAATCACCAGGGGGGGGGGGCGGAGTGTTCATCCTTGTACATGCCATAATCAAAAGCATGCATTTTCATTGTGATGACTCTTCTGCAGAATGCATTTGGTGCAGAATATTGCTTTCTGGAGGTAACAGCTCTATGATAGGGTCATTTTACAGTTCACCTTCTTGAACAAGCATAGAACCATTTCGTGGCCTCGCAAGGTCACTGTCGCTCTTGTCTTCAGAGACCATTCTACTTGGTGGCGATTTTAACATGCCTGAGATTGCTTGCTGTAACCGATATCCTGTAGGGCCGAGTGGGTCAGCACTTCACTCAGCCTTTGTTGAACTAACACGGAACCATGAACATTCTCAGTTTGTTGATTTCCCAATGCGTTATGGCTCAGTTCTAGAGAGTACGTTAGATTTGCTATTCAGCAACAATGATGAATTGGTTGAAACAGTAACGGCTGTACCTGGGATAAGCGTTCATGAAGTCGTAAAGGCTACAGTATAGTATGTAAAACGCTACGGGTAAGCAAGAACTGACTGAGAAAGATTTTTATGTGTGAGCAGTGTGATTACGATGCCATCGATGAAGAGTTGGCCTTATTCCTACCACGTCAACTTGTTCTTCAATGCCTTTCTTTTCCGACTGCGAAACAGAATATGGCCAACCGCATATAACACCAGAACCATTGGTTTCTTTGTGGTGTACAGCCACGGAAGTCTGGCTTAGTGTTGTGGCACAGCTATCGACGCAAGTTTTGTGTTTAGGTAAAAGTACCAATAGCGCTTGGAACTGTGCAGACGTTAGGTTGGAACCGATGACTGCTCGGAAAGAGGAAGAACTCGAACCTGAAGCTGCGTGGTACTGGGGATGAAGACGGGCAAAGTGCTGCGATGGAGGTCAGTGGAGAGGCATCTATCGACACCGCAGTCACCCCCTTGGGCAACAGCATGGATTTCGCAGTTGTGTTGCAAATGGGAAGAAGAGCGCGGCCACAGGACAACCGGAGGAGACAAGGGGCGACGATAATTCCACGTGAAATGCAGCGAGAAGGGGCAACTAGTGTGTCACCATCGGCTACTTTGAAAGATGTAACAGCTACCACGTGTTCGTGACCAGGGCGCAGGACGCAGTCTTCGGTGACGGCCAAGTCCAAGATGGACGGTTACGGGGCCGAAATAGATGCATGCGATGTATCCGTGATGTGAATGACGCTCGCTTTACATGATATCACAGCGAAGGCAGAATGTAGGAAGTCGCAACCAAGGATAATTTCATGAATGCACGTGGTAAGACAATGATTTCAATGTGGTCACGTATGCAGTCGGTAAAAACACGAGCCGTACACTGTCGGTCGGGTTGAATCAGTACGTCTTTTACGCCGCGCAACACAGGTCCCACATAAGGCGTTCTGACTTTACGGAGCCGCGAGCACAAGTCAATGCGCAAAACAGAAGTGGCGGCACCGGTATGGACAAGAGCTCGCACAGGAACACCTTCAAGAGTCACTAACAACATATTGACCGGGCGGACAGGAGGTATTTGGGATGATCGACAGGATGCAGTTTTCCCTCCAAAAACTGCAATCTTTAGTTTTCCGAGTGTTGGTCAACAAGGCGGGATATGGGGCGAAGCGGTGATTCAGAGCGGCGGTAGGGCGAAGGAGAACGTCGTCTAGAGGATCGGGAGTCCTGACGTTCACGAGGGGACGCTGGAGGAGACAGAGACAGGTGCTGCGTAAATGGATATGAGTGTGGACAATACGAATCGGGTCTTTGGATCCGGTCTTGCTCGAACTCGTCGTTCGTCCAGCTCGCGGTGACGGCGGTAGCGAGATATGTGGCCACGCATAACGCAGTAAAAACAGACGGGATGCGATGAACGCCACTCGGGATATGAAGGTGCAGCAGGTACTCCGCCGCCCACAGAAGCCAAATGGCCACAGGCAAGGTCAGTAGACCCAGATGTGAAGGCAGCAGGTGGTATTGGAGCAACATAGGCGTATGTGGACATCAAACGTGCTGTTTGAGCAACCAAAGGTGTCGATGTCGTCATCGCTGGCATCTCACCGTATGTGGGTGTCGGGCGTGCTGGTGGAGTGACAGGTGCTGTGGGCGACGTCATGGTTGCCAACAGCTGCTTTACAGGGTTGAGTAGGTCGGAAGGTGGGGATGAAGTGGAGGCAGCAGTGGATCGCCTGTGTTTCAGCCCTTGAAGTTCTTAACGGATGATAGTATCGACGAGGGCTCGTAAGTCAGAGTGAGGCCTGAGACGAGGATCGCTGTCTTGCTGAAGACGAAGGGCCTACAGGTCGTCCAGGCGCTGCCATGTCGAAGTACTATCTTCAACACTAGCAGGATTGTGAATAGCCAAGGCGTTGAATGCAATAGTGCCCATCCCTTTCAGGATGTGGCGAATGCACTCGGCTTCCGTCATTTCGCTGTTCGCACGACGGCAGAAGGCCAAGACATCCTCGGTGTCCGAAACATATGACTCGTGTGCGAGTTGAAGACGCGCAGCCAGCTTTTGTTTCGCTGTCTGGGAACGGCCCGATGAGCATCCGAAGATTTGTCGCAGCTTGACGGCAAAGTGCAGCAATCAACCAAGTCAGTTTGGTAATTAAAGTACCACGATTTCGCAACACCGGTGAGATGGTAGGGGACATAGGTCAATTTTGCGGCTTCGGTCCACCGATTGACTGAACTCACGTGGTAGTAAGTGTCGAGCCAGTCGTCGACGTCGTCACCACGGAGACCCGTGGACCCGAATGGTTCGCGTTGAGGGCTTGTGACAGTGTACAAAAGGAGGGCAGCCTATGGCATCGGTGCTGTAGCTTAAGGGCTAGCGCTTAAAGGGGTACTGACACAACATTTCACGGCCGAGATAGCCTACTGGATCGATTCCCGTGTACGTGCGTGTACCATCTGCAAAATATCGACAGCGAATAAAGCTTGGAAGGTATTTTATATGAATTTTGAAGTTCGTGAGCGCGATCCAGCATTAAGGCCCCACCTGGTGCATTGACACCCTCGGAAGTGACCCGAGGTGACCTCCCTACTTCCCCTACGTAAACGTTTCAGCCGATACAAGTTATGATGACGTCGTAGCCGCCATTTCTGTTTTGACGCGCTTCCCGACAAATCGCTCCTCGCCAGCGGGTCAAACCTGAAGTGATTCGCCACGTCGAAAATTCCTTTCATCCCCGCCGCAAGAAAATCATCGCCATCAGGCGACAATGAGCCCGACGACGACAGACCGCGCGGAAATGCGTCACTGTTCTGTGTGCTCACGTGACCGAGCGTTTCACTCGCTAGGTGGTGAAAGTTGCACCCGGTGGCTTGTCGTTTTTGGAGTTCTGTCAAACCAAAACTGAGGCTGTGTCGGTAATGAGGAGCTTGTAATTAATTATCTGTCGCGCGCTGCAGCAAACGATGTGCCGTGTTATGACTAACAGGGTCCCAGCAACACATTGCAGCAAAAAAACGCGGGGCGAAAATTTTTGTGTCAGGACTCCTTTAAATCCAATGGTTGCATAGCTGTGCCGGACGCAAACGGCCAACGGTTTGTTAGCTCCAGGAGGACACGATAGCAGGAGGACGTTGGGATCTTGATGAACCTCCACCACTGTGAAAGACGCCGGACGACCGGGATAGACAACGCCAGCAAGAACCGTTTATTCCGCAGTGTCTGCCTCGGCACACAACCCAAGAAGAAGAATAGCGAGCACGATGGCTATGTACGAGTGCAAAGGATACAGTACGTTAAATGTGCTTACAATGTAAGCAAATATAAGTTGTAGTGAAGTTGTTGACAACAGAGGGAGCGAATGCTTGCACATCAGCGTCGGCTCGCGTCTGTTTGCCAGCGTCTCAGTAGCGCAGCCACGGCGAGTCAGCGTGCCACTTGCGCGCGCTATTTCACAGAAGAAGAAATTCAGGAGCTCTGGACTAATTCTGACTCAGAGTAGAATGCATAATTAGTTTCTCAGCGACACTTAATTAGTAGGCAATTATTTATTGTTTCATAAAATTATTATTTTGTTAATTGATTGGTTCTAAAGAGTGCTACTTTTATTTTTGATGATATGATTCCCTCTAAAGATGCTTACATGTTCTTAACAGCATCAGATGGCATTGATAACATAAAATTGCGCATAACATGCAGAAAAAAAAAATTCGGCAGATCCCACGTACTCCCACGTCGACTCCCACGTACCGTGGGAGTCGATGTTATGCGAAGCATGCGGCGGGTAGGTGACTGTGGCGCAACTTTTTTTACTGAGCGACACGTTACAAAATGACGCTAAATACTTGTATATATTTCATACGCACACATATATATGTTGAAGAGCTGCATATGTGTTATATAAGCAGTTGTTTGCGGTTGGGTAACGCTGCCAATGACAACGTGGGTATTACCAAGAACAGAAGCGGTAAGCTGATATGTAGTGCTTATACGTGTCCCGAGAACGCACGCGCGTTTCACGAACCCGTGTGCATGTGTGCAAGAAGTTCTTGACAGTTCTTGAACAAGGGCATCATCACCGTGATCAGTGAGCACCAGCAGCTGGTCATCACTTGTTATAGGATCCGGTCGTGATCGTGGTGAAGAGAGGTCCATGTGTATTGAAGTATGTGGTATAGTAGAGCTGTTGGAATTCGCGGATGCCTCGGTCATTTCGTCGACAAATTGTCTGTCGACTGAGCCGACGACATGTCCGAACCTGAAGCCACCTTTCGCGTTGGTGAGGCATAGGCCGTCGAGGCTGGTAGGCCTGGATAGTGCTACGTAGACCAACATTAGTGGATGGTGTTTGTCCTATTCGTAGACTACCTGGGCGTATGTGGCCTACGTAGCCTAGTCTACAAATGGCTGTCAATCAATCTGACATCATCCTCGGTCAGCATGAGGCCATTGCCCAGCCTCGTAAGAAATGAAGAGGACACTGCGTCGTTCTGGTGGACGAAGTGCACTTTACGGTGCGGTGATGTGGATATCATATGTAACTTTCGTTAATGTATTCTTCCATGGTAGAGCAGTGCTTCAATATAGCTGGCTGAATCATAGGAATACAAACGTAATGTTTATTAGACTGCTATAAAATCCGAGCCAACACTGGAATTACAGACGTCAATCTGATATGACGCCCGTATCGTAGGAGTACACATCGTAGGAGTATCGTGTAGTGTTCATTGCTTTCTTGTAAATAGCCAGCACCACTAACACAGTTGACGTTGCACCGATATTACGCCTGCGTAGGCTGTTTTTCCAAACCAATTTATAGACCTGGCGTGGCTCAGTGGTAGAATACCTGATTGCCACGCAGAATGCTTGGGTTCGATTCCTGCTGGGACCTTTATTTTCATTATTTCCATTCGTTGAGTCAACGCTGCCGATGTTGGTTTTACTTGACTCTCTAGCATATAATTTACCAATGTCTGTTCTCGACGTTCCTGGGTAGACAAACTGTCAATCACCTGTGGCGCATACCCGTACACAGCGGCCCGTGGTAAACGGGTATGTGCCACACGTGTCTAGTGGAAAGGGTTTTACGAAGTACGCGACAGGATTTTAACGTTATTTATGTCATGACCCCGCAGTCATATTCGTCAAATCCTCTTACCCTCCCATGCAAATTTTGGTCTACACCATGTTAAGGAGGCGATCATGAGAGTACCCAGACGTAGGCGGCTAGATAGATAGATAGATAGATACGTAGATAGAAACGCTCAAAGTGCCAGAGGTTCGCTAAGAAATGCTTCGCATTTAAAACTTTCATGGTGTGTGCAGCAGTGCCCCCAAAACGGCAGTGAAATGATTAATAAATAATAAGGACTAGCTGTTTCCTGCTAGAATGGTGCACTTCATGGAATATCCCGCATACAGTTGCTTTATGTTGAGATTTTCCTGCACAGGAAAAGCTTGTACGCACGGCCAACGGGCGGACTCTGACTAGAACCTCGATATAAGGCCAGTCTACTGACCGTGCTTGTAAAAGGCACGCGCCCACATAACGAAATTTTCATGGTCCTTTCGTCGTCTTCTATTTAAGTTTAAAGAGAGACTCGCAGGTTTTCGAATAGCTGGATGAAATTAAAGTCCTGAACAAAGACGCCCACGTAATCTCAATTTAAATGCTGCGTCACTGTGCTGGAGCTCGCATGTATAGGTTCGGGACATGGGACGTTGCGACAGGCATCCGATAAACATCGTTTAAACACTATGGGCATAAGGCGGAAAGAAGATGAAAGTTATTTCGGAAGCTCTTACCGTCCTCTGAAGAAAGTGAAAAAGCAAGGAAAAAATTGGATGCGGCGATGACAGATTGCACTTTGAAGCGGTGCGAAAGCAATGATAGTTTGCTACAAAGCAGTCGGATTGAATGGGGAAGGTGACGCCTATGCCACCAGAAAAAAAAAAACGGAATTAACGCATCTCTGGAAGTCGTGCGGAGGAAAATGTTGCATTGAATGTCGGAGCAGGCTTCGTCAATATACCACATGATGTAAAAAATGAGGAAACCAAAAATAGAAAACCCGCTATATTTGGACGCCAAAGTTGGGATACAAAACATATACAGGACGCTTGCAGCAAAGGCTTCCTAGTTTGACAGTGGTTCAGCGCGTAAAGAAGGCTCCTGTAGATAAATACAATTACAAAAACATAAAGAAGTTAAATTTCTCGTTGCCATCGTGTAGACAGTCTCTGCACCTTTTAAAGATACAGATATTCTTGTTCTTAATCTAATTTCTTTCGCTCACTGTCTAAACGCATAAGACCTTATTGCGCTCTGAGGGAATTCCGCTGGGATTCAGAACAGCAAAGTGGAGAATTCTGTATAGAAGGATTGCGATGCTCTAGCATAGAATGCGCCTAGCATAGATGTCACTGGCTCGTTTATTTTGTAGTGGCATGAGCTACGAGTGACCCTCCTGTGTCAATTTCAAAAAGCCCCCGCCGAGCACTTCCGGTTTTCTGAATATTCAGAAAAAGTCTCCGAAGAAACAGAGCTGGTACGAAGTCGATAGTCAACATGACCATCAACAAGTTAGGAGCTATATTGGACACACATGATAACAGAGCATAACTTTACTTATAATAATTACCTTTAGCAATAAGGATAATTAATGAATATTATTTGAATGAGTTCGTGTAAATAATTGAAAGTGTTATTGTGAGTTAGGTGTTTTACTGAATACATATGATACCAGAGCATAAGCTTACTTGTGCTTAGGGCCTTTAACAGTCCGGATAATTAATCAACATTGATTGAATGAGTTCGCGTAAAGAGCTTACAATTCTCATGTGAGCAGCTGGGATCGTTGTCGCACCTGGCGGAGCAGATCTCAGTCATGCGCTTCTTGCTACGTGGCTTCTAAGGTCCGCGTCGGCAGCGCGACGAAACACTGTTAAGCCAAGTAGTACACAAGAGTACGCGAACGACGCCGTGAGGGTGCCACTACCAGAAACCTAAGTCAAGGATTATGGGTGCCTCCAATTTTTATATGGAATCAGCCTTTTTAATGCGTGTGCTGCGCAATTATGTACGATTACGCTGCAACAAAAAGGTTGTGACGAAGTAGCGTGATTTCACTGCGGATGAATTTCAGTTGCGCCAGTCTAGCGTCGAGCATAATGCATTTATGGAATATTTTTTGTTGAAAAGTAACTAAATACTGCAGCATGCTGTACAAGCAATCTTCGTGTAATCGAAATGGAGAATTTATGGTATGAACCATGGTGTTCTACTGCTTGATTAATAGAAGATCAAGACAAGTTCTGTATGATTGGTTGGTTGGTTCAAAAACTTTACTGAGGTCCTGCAAGGGGCGCGTCAGCGCGCAGCGGAAATATATCGGAAATATCTCGAAAATAATAATGATGTAGTTGACCTAAGTGGCAAAATGCCTTTTCGGCCTGAAAGCTTATGTACCCACAAAATTGTGCTTTACTTCGTGTAAAAACATGCTCAGAGTTTTACGTCTATAATGCAGTGTCTGGCTCATTAGTCGGTCAGTGCACAAGGTAAGTTGATTCTATTTTTCTGCGCTTCTTTCACCTCTCTCACGGCATTGCACTCTCTCACTGCTTTTGCCGTAAAACACGCTCTTACTGAAGTTACTGTCTTGTTGCCCAGTTCCAAGGCACCTTGTTGACGCAACCTTTGGAATATAAACAGCACAGCACGACATGTTGCATATTAACACCTATAGCGCACAGAAATGACAGGGACACAGAGGTACGACGCGGACGCAGCGCCGTACCTCTGCGTACCTGTGCTTTCTGTGCGCTATAGGTGATAAGATGGAATGCCAACATGCCCAAGCTCACGGTCTTTCATGGGATGTAGACGCAGAATATGTGGTGGGCTCTTAAATTCCATCGCAAAGGCTGGTGCAGCGGGTGCAGGAAATCGGCAAAGCAAAATCACAACGACAGGACGGTGTTCCCGCGCTTGATATAAAAAAAGGTGAATCCCGAAGACCTAGCGTGATGCTTATTAACTTAAGACTTGAAAGACAATAAAACAATGCTCTTAGAGATTGGCTCTGAATGTCACGGTTCCTCCTTGCATACGCCACCGTTTGCTGTACACTATATAGCCTGATGCCGTCCGCAAACAAAGGATGCCAATAAGGCGTACAATCTCGCTAGCGCAGGCGGTGTGGAAGAAAAAAAGAGATGAAGAGGAAGGTCGGGAGGTTAACCGGACGTTATCATCCGGTTTTCTACACAGCACTGGGGTGGGGATGTAGTGGCAAGAAAGAGAGTGTAGGGAGAGAAAGGAAAAAAACATGGCTGATCCCTCTGTCATAGGAATCGGTATAACACGAAAGTGACACGTGTCTTCGCAGACGTAGTTGAGCGTTTGTTGTGCATTCTTTCGCCCCAAGCGCGAAGGAATGAATGCTACAGCATCAAATTGTAATGTTACGCGAAGAACGGCAAGCCGCTCGAAACTTGCAATGCGCTGCTCAAGCAGAAAGGACGCGCGGAACGAACGTACACAGGATGAGCGCGAACTGTCACAGTTGTAACTTATTTCTGTCTGAGCAGCGCGCCCAATTCGCGGAAGCGGCCGCTGAAGTGAGCGAGGAGACCTTCGTGCTCTCAACGGAAACTTGCAGGCAGAGCGCAAGAAGTACAAACCACCGAGATCACGAGATAAGCGCCCTTACGAGCAACAACGCCCTGTCGAGGCGCGCGCTAATCCACGTGGGGGACGACATTTAAAGCGCGCTCTTCGAGCCCTTCGCGCCATCTCGCTAGTGATAACGAAAACACGATGTACCGCCGATCTCTTAGTACCGCCACCAGAAAATGGTGTGCATAAATAGCTCGCCGTTAGCATAGTAGAGAACGTGCCGTCTGTGGGAGTCGTTTCGCGTTGCGCGCTGGCGATCGAGAGGTCGTAAGTTC
This sequence comes from Rhipicephalus sanguineus, assembly GCF_013339695.2. Lineage (NCBI taxonomy): Eukaryota > Metazoa > Arthropoda > Arachnida > Ixodida > Ixodidae > Rhipicephalus > Rhipicephalus sanguineus. The sequence continues at coordinate 146,683,211 of NC_051180.1, read as the reverse complement.
GAATCCTGTTGACGGAGCGTTTTCTTACAGTTTTTTCTTTGCCATATGTTAGTCCTTATAATTTACAACGTCATATGCGTGACGGAAATGCGTCAGTGGAGCCGTGGTGGACCCCGCCATAAATCAATTTCGTGTTAAAATAAAGTGACAGTTTCGCCGCAACGACGAAGCAATGAATGCGATAGCAATAAATTGGAATGTAACGTGAAGAACGGAAAGCAGCTCGAAATCACCAGCGCGTCGCTCGAGCCCAAAGGACGCACGAAAAGACCGCATGACAGAATTAATGCGTGACAGCTCGACACTTGAAGCGCACTGCTCAAACATAAAGCAGGATGCACGAAATGAACGAACAGGTACACGCAGGACGAGCGCGAACTAACTGTCGCAGTTATTACTTATTTCTGTTTGAACAGGCGCGCTCCGTTTGCAAACGCTGCCGCTGGAGCGAGCGCAGTGATCTTCGTACGCTCTGTGATTTCAGCGCAGACATCTCGGGGAAAGCACAAGACATAGAACCCCCCGCTCCAACCGCCCGGCCGCCCCCTTCTTCCCTCGAGATAAGCGCACAAAAGCGACCATGCCCTGTAGGGCGACGAACAACGGCGTTCGCAGGAGCGGGGCGACAATCTTTAAAGCGCGCCACGCGCGCACATCGCGCCATCTCCGTGGTGACTAAGAAAGCATGCTGATTTAAATGGTGTATATAAATAGCTCGCCGTTAGCAGGCTGAAAGACGGTACTGTTCATGGCCTAAACGTCTAACGCCGTGCGCTAAGAAGCGAGAGGTCGCCCTTTCGATTCCGCGCGTCGGAAAGTTTTTCTGAATTATTTTTCTTTGTGGCTTTTATATATATATATATATATATATATATATATATATATATATATATATGTATATATATATATGTACATATATATATATATATATATATATATATATATATATATATATATATATATATATATATATATATATATACACACATACGGTGCATGACGGCGGTGACGGGGGCGGCAAAATTCACTCGAGACTGTCCATATAATTGTTATCGCAATAAAAACCCACATGCACAGAGGAACGGAGCTCTGATTACAGTCGTTCAGAAAGGCCGGTCGATCTGAAGAAGCACAGTAGCGCTTGCAGGGCCTTCTTCTGCGACGTTGTGTCCCGTCGATGGCGTTCTTTCTTCCGACAAAGGTCGGTCATCCAACCTGTTGAGCACGTTGCAAAAGAATAGTCGCTGTGCACTACACTGTGGGCAGTAGCAAAAATATGTGCAATTGTTTATTCATTGCCAGAGTGGCTAGAGCAGTCTCGGACGTAAACGTGAAGGCTGCTTCTGCTGAGGTGTTCTTGAGATAAGGCGAACCACTGTTTGTACCACCTATGCTTTCTCACACCCTTTTCGTCGGTATACCTTGTCGAACGCGCTTTGCCCCAAGTTGACACGAGTGCTGATTACCTGACAAATAGCTTTCGACAGGCTGGGCATGCGTTATGAAGGGGACACCATATGTGCTACCCGATAAGGCAATGATGATGAATGGGCAGCGCGTCGTTCTGCGCACTCTCCGTCACTCTGTTTTTCGTTCAACTCTTGCGATTGTTAGGTAGGGGTAAACAAATGAGATGGTATCACTGACGTCGTTTTGTGAAAAATACAGCAGTGTCAGATTTCGGAGATGCCGAAGAGAGTAAAGATAGGCTGCCGTCCTCTTCCTAGCGAACTAAAATACCATGTTTTCTTTATTTAATCCAGTATGCCATATTTTTTTTCACGTACGATTGTAACGCGCCAATGTAAGATAATACGCCATAAATACCCGCAACGCACAGTAAGATAGAGCGATGCATACTTGGAATCGTATTGCACGAAAACAGGAGAAAGATATGATACTAAGATAAAAAAAAGATCAATGATTAGGAATCGTGCTCAAGCGTTTCAGACTCACAGAAATGTTATAAAGGACGGGGAGGGTACGCTTTGACAAATACGATTGAATTTTCAGTATATGTTCTTCAATTTGAGATGTTTTTCAAAACATGTGAAATGGAAGCACTACACGCGGAGCTCAAACAAAAAGTAGAGCTTCATTACGTTTCTCGAGACGCGTGAAGATTTGACTGTCTCACAAAGAATTTAATTACGAACTCCAGGGCTCCCAAAAGAAGTAAAGTTACTATTTTTTTTAGTTTGCATATATGTCTCTGCGCTGACCGCTTGAAGATGGAAGTTTTTCTGTGAGTATAACTCGACTATAGTAAGTGTTCGCTAAACAAATGTAATCATTACGAGGCCACAGGTGAATATTTAGCTAGCTGGATTCTAGCTCTTAAGCCTTTCTTGTTGAATTTCCTTCCGAAACGCTGTTTCGTATTTGTGTACGGCAACATGAATCGTTAGTGGAGAAACCAATGTCTACTAATGTAACAGCTTCAGCACAAAATGAAAATAAATTTCTTAAATCGGGCGCATGCATTCTCGTACCACAGACCTCGCATGTACTTAAGAAATATATGGGGATCTTTCGGGAATGTCGGACGATGACCTGCTTTCAAAAAACATACCGAATAAAATTTTGACTTTACGCTGTGACGAAATCACCAGCATAATTTCAAACACGAATTGTAGATTAGTGCGCGACGTAAACAGGCTGCCCCTGCTAAATTTAGCCAGACGTTAAAAATATGCCGACGCACTCCACGATGACGCAACCAAATGCATGTTGTTTACTATAGCCTAGACATTGTCACACTATTTCTTGAGTTCTGCTTAATTTATAAAATGGTAATATTCCATGTCCTTTTATCGTGCACATAATCTGTTCGCTACATACAAATCTATGGACGGAGCAGCAGCCTCTGTCAGGCCTTGCTGACTTCTGACGCGATAGCATTAAAGAGCGTTTCACAGAAATTCCGGTGTCGGCGTCGCCGTCATTGGTTGTGAGAAAAAAAATCATAATCTTGTCCGTGACCGAGAACTCGAAAAAGCAGCAAAGAAAATAAATAAAAATGTTGGATCCGAGTGAGAACCGAAGCCAAGCCGTCAGCGTGGCAAGCAAGTGCTCTACCACACAGCCACGCCTCTGCTTGGAACTGCACTGAAAGTAACTTTCATGCTTCACAAACATACGCGTCCTGTACACAGGTGTCACAGTACGAGATGCAATATCGCAGTAATATTGCGTAGTACAAGCGTACATTGCCAACGGGCGTCATACCATGTGTATATCACAACGACTTGGTGGTGTAAATTCAGCCACCCATTACAAAAGGCGCACACATTACTGCGTGTATTCTCTTAACATCACGTAGTGGGTGCATCGCAACTTCGAAAATTTTTCTCACGCATTATTTCTCACGCTCCAGGTTTAAAGCATGCTACCCATTGCATAAGGCACACACCTTAGTGGGCGCATTCTGTTACACACACGTAGTGGGTGCAGTGATACTTCGATGCTCTTGATACTCTTTACACGCTTGTGATGAATTCTGTGTCCTCTACAAGCGCCAACCACACTGTCTTTGTCATCGGCGAGTTTTGGCGTGGCCTCAGTGTCATGTGGCGCACGACAACGAGGGCGGCCACGCAAGACGGAGACAGAGAAGGCAGACACGAAAGTTCGGCGCGCTGCGGCTATGCGACCACATTGTACTTTGTCAATTACATTGCAGTAATGCACAATCTGGACTTCTCGAGCAACAACATACAATAGGAAGTATGCACTAAGTGGTCGAAGTACGCACTAGGGGCCAACTTAAACTCTTAAAGGCGAAGACTTAAACTCTTAAAGGCGTTCAACTCTTAAAGGCAAAGCTTAAGCGTCCCCCAATTTGGCTCTTGGCGCCGCTTCTGTAATTTTACAGAAGCAATAAAGCCTTTCTTACTTTCTTCTTTCTTTCAATTTGATAGTCGCGATACTGCCTTTTTTTCGAACTCGTTTCACTACGCTCGTACACTGCACGCCTTGGTTTTAACGCGACAGCGTTAAAGACTACGAAAAACTGCGAAAAAAAGACAGGGACGAGGAAGACACACGCACAAGCGCTGCGCAGTTTTTTGTAGCAATGGAGTACCAACTCGCCCAGCGCGCTGTCCTTTTAAAGCGTTAAAGAACTCGTTTCGCACAAATTCCGGTGTCGGTGCCGGTATCGGCGTCGTTGGTTGTGAGCGAAACGAAAAATCATTAGAGAGTAATAGCTGGGCCGGTTTGCGAGCCAGCGCGCCCAGCGGACGAGCGGAGAGGCGAACTGCGCATGCGCAGCACGCTGCGAAAGCCGGCGCCCTTACCGAGCGAACCGCTCACCCACTCATTTTGTCTCCTCAGCGAAGCGTGAGCAGCAAACGAGCGTGCGAGCGTGTACCAAGATAGCAGCCCCCAACACAAGCGGCGGCGGCATGTCGTCGGTAGCAATTGAAATCTAAGAAAAAATGCCTTTTGCAATATTGTTTTCGCAGTAACTTCAATTTTATTCAGCATGTGACGAAGCAAGGGTTCTGCTCGATTGACAGTAACTTTAACCTCGTTCAACAGGTGGCGCAGCAATGCGATCCACTGTAATCCGCTGAAACGAGCGGGGCGACGCTTACCTTTTACTCTTTTTTTCGTCTTGCGCTGCGCTGCCCTCTCCGCTCCTCAGCAGGGCCCGCTGAGCCGCTTAGCTATAACTCCCTATTATCTTGTCCGCGACCGAAAAATTGAGAAAGATGCAAATAAATCACTAATAAAGATTTTCGGGTCCCAGGTCGTCTGCGGGGCAATCAGGTGTTCTACCGCACAACCACAATATTTCTTCTTTTTTCCTCATTAGAGGGAAGCAAACCGTTGCACTTAGATTGATATTATAAGAAGCAGTTTGAAGAGGTATCGCGGCTCATTAAAATGAGCCATGATATTTGTTGAAACTGCTTTGGAAAAAAACACCATATGAATGTCACGTAGTGGAAGGAGTCGCGTTAACGCATGTAAAATTGCTTGACAGAAGTGAAAATCGTGCAATGCGTCAAAACATGGGAACTGCGCCCCAATGTGCGGTTGTTTTAAAGGCCCTCATCACAATGCACTCAGACAGTCAATGATCATCAGCAGCAAAAGCATCAACGAAGTGAACAGCGTGTGGCCTTAAGGACGGGTAGTGGGCCTTCACTGATTCAAAAAAGGAACAATTATGGCGGAGTAGGCACTTAACAAGTGTACTTGCAGTAGGCATTAAGGATGTTTTGAAACGGCCAATGTCACGTGCACTGTCGTTCGTTTCCTTACGCACGGTTGAGGCATGCACCGAGAACCGAAGGCAGGCTAGCAATTGAGAAGGCGATGCGCACAAGGCCCGATTACGCTATCGCGTTCTGCTCTTGAAGGCAAAGCTCAAGGGTCTCCTAGTTTTGTAGCGTTAGCTACACTGTCCTAACCGAGCCAGTTTCGCGTGACTCCTTAAGAGACGTGCTGCGCAAGTGCAAGGATCAGTGGTGTCACACAGCTGGCCCATTGGAGCTGGTACCTCCCGCGCACTCCGCCGCTGCCGCACGCGACTCGCTGGCGCTGGTCTGCACTTTCCAGAGGAGTGACGTCGAAGCCGAGGCAGACGTACTGGCGCCGGTGCACGCGCACCTATTCGCCTTCGCTGTGCAGTCACCGTCTGATACTGTGCTGGAGCCGCTTGATAGCTCGTCTGACTGGCGTTTGCCAGCGTGGTCAAGCCATGGGAAGGAGAGTGCAAATGCTGCTCAACGGCGCAGAAGAGCGGTGAAGCTTAATTCAACAGATCCCGAAGTAGTTGCCTGGCAAAAAAAAAATATACATGTGCTCCAACGTCTGTTTACAGTCACGCTAGCATTTTGGTATTTGGTGATTTTAACTTCCCTGCAATTACTTGGTCGAATGTATCGTTGACGACAATAAAACATAACAATCAGAGTGATTTTGTAAACACGTGCCTAACATTTAGCTTATCTCAAGTTGTTACTTCCATCACTCGACAGAGCACTCATTCATCGAACATTCTTGATCTGTTACTTACGTCACATCCTGAAAACATACCTCCTCTAACTTACCTTGATGGAATAAGTGACCATGTCGTCATACACGGATCATACCAGTGCAAACATAATCGTCCCCAAAAGCTAAAAAAAAATGCTAACTCTATGAAAAAAGAGATTATCAGAGTATGAACAGGGAGCTGAATGAATTCTGGCATTCTTTATCAGTTGACTTCTCGTCACGTTCCGTTGAAACGAATTGGTCCCTTTTTAAAACAGAAATGCACAGGCTTATCAAAAAGTACATTCCCACAATTTCCGTTAAAGAGCGTGCAACGTCATCCTAGTTTAACCGTAAGCTAAAGAGGCTCATGAATAAAAAAAATAGGCATTTCAAGCAAGCAAAAACTTCTGATGAGTCGCGCGCGTGGGCAAAATATCGCACTACAGCTAAGATATACGATGCTACCCTAGCCCAGACCAAATGCTCGTTTTTCAATTTCACACTGCCTCAATTTTTGCTTACTAACACAAAACAATTTTGGAAAATTATCAATCCGAAAGAGCGTAAATCATCTGTGTATCTCGAAGACGACACTGGTAATGTCATTCCCAATATCGCGGTCGCGGACACTCTAAATTCTATGTTTTGCTCTGTTTTTACCAAAGAAGTTCATAATCACCTTCCTCAATTTCCATTCTTGAGTGGAAATTCAAGAATGTAAATGCCCGAGATCACAAATGCCCATTATGCCCGAGATCACATTTTCACCCGAAGGTATTGTCAAAATAATTGAATCACTGAAGAAAACTTCATCTGCTGTACCTGATGGTATCAACTCTAAAGTGTTAAAAATACCAAGTACATAACCAGCATTATTCTGTCTCACATTTTTCAACAGTCATTGTCATGCAGCACCCTGCCTCATGAATGGAAGTTGGGTAAGATTGTTCCAGTTCCCAAGAAAGGCCCCTCGAGCTACCGCCCGATCTCTCTAACCAGTGTCTGCTCGAAAATCGCGGAACATGTCATCCATACTCATACCGTCATTTTTTTTTCAATTCTGTGAACTTTTTTAATCCAAGTCAACATGGGTTTCAAAAACTTTTTTCCTGCGAAACCCAACTGCACTATTTCTCCACGATATTCATGTTAGCCTCGATCAAAACCTACCCGTAGACGCCCTTTTCATCGATTTCGAAAAAGCTTTCGACAAAGTGCCGCATAAACGCTTGCTATTAAAACTATCGCGACTTAACCTACATCCCCTTGTTTACGATTGGATTAAGGACTTCCTTACTAACCGACAGCTATTTGTGCATGCAAATAATTCATCATCGACCTCATCTCCTCTCTTATCCGGAGTGCCACAAGGCACTGTATTGGGTCCACTCCTTTTCCTCATTTACATCAACGAACTACCTAGTAATATTTCTTCAAAAATACGCCTGTTCACCGATGACTGCGTCATTTATCGCCCGATCATTAGCGTCACCGATAACCTAGCGCTCCAAAACGACTTACTAAAATTAGACAAATGGTGCAGTGATTGGTTAATGCTGGTGAATACTAACAAAACGTCCGTGGTTTCATTTAACAGACGGCACGACTACCCGGCGTTCAAATATTCCCTTAACGGCAGCCTCATCTCCTCAGAACCTAATGCTAAGTACCTAGGTATTACTCTCTGTGACGACCTCACTTGGACCACTCATATAAACAATATTACTAATGCCGCTAACCGTGCTTTAGGCTATCTTAAGCGAAATATAACACATGCATCTCCTCTGGTGAAACTACTAGCTTACAAAACACTAATCCAACCCAAATTAGAGTATGCTTGTTCCGTCTGGGATCCCTTTGAACGCTTTCTAAGCGATCTAATAGAATCAATACAAAACCGCGCGGTTAGATTTTTTTATTCTGATTACTCTTACACTACTAGTGTAACTAACCTAAAGAAAAAAGCAGGCCAGTGTAGTCTTCAGATGCGCCGCAAAATTGCAAGGCTTTCACTCTATCATAAGTTTTTTCATGTTTTGCGTAACTGTTCTCCGATCAATCCAGCTCATCGCATCTCTCAACGCATCAGCCATGATAAAGCCGTATACCCTCCACGTGCCCGCACCGCCACGCATCTGCAATCATTTTTTGTCAAGACTGCCATCGACAGGAACAATCTTCCCGCAGACATCGTCCTTCACGTCAATCATGCTCATTTCATGAATTCCGTTGAGTCACACTTTGTAAATATGAACTAACTTGTTTGTTTCTCCCACCCCTCATGTAAAAGCCTGTGTACAGGGTCCTTGAGGTATTTTCAATAAATAAATAAATAAATAAATAAATAAATAAATATCATGTGTGTGTCATTGGAGCAGCAGTAAGCATGATAATCAAGCTAAGCCTAGACAATCAGGAAAGCTAAGAACAATGAGATGAACCTTTCCTAACGCTATGTTATCCTGGCATAGCCGAGCTAAGCCGCTGCAACATATTTTTTTCTGAAGTATTGTCGAGTGATAGGTGTATCAATTAATTCATCTGCAAAAAGCGTCGTGTGAGCAGTAACTGGGATGCTCACAAGAACTAAAACATATCTAAAAACCTAAGATGTGTAATTAACGTAAACATTTCCATTTAGTCTTGATGTTTGGGTTTGGAATGTTTCCAATAACATCACCGCAAACACATCAGGTTTTATGGGTTTGAGGATAACTTCTTGGGAGCGCTGGTGTTCATTGAGCATGTTGTAGCATCGCAAAGGAAATGTAAAAGAAAACTGTTCTCTCCTTCTTCTGTTTCGTTCTTTTTACGTTTCTTTTGCGCTACTTCAATATGCTCAGTTTTCTGGGTTGTAATTAATTAAGAAAATTAATTAAGAAAGAACGGATACACAACAGCTTTCATCCGCCGTGTGGCACGCCGCATGCCGAGAGATCAGCTTCCCCACCGCGGAGACGCACCTGCGAACGACACACGCGACCCTCCTCCCACGCTGGCCACCCCACCGGATACAATGGTATCGAAGAAACCAGCCCACCGAGTCGTCATCCCGTATGTTCCGGGAACTAGCGAACAGCTCGCCAGGGTTCTCGGAAAAGCTGGGGTCACGGTGGTTCACAAGCCGGCCTCAACGCTCGCTCGCTTACTACCGCGGCCGAAAGATCGACCATCCCGGGAGCAACACCAGGGCGTGGTCTACAAAGTGTCATGTGCTGACTGTCCAGCGAGCTACATAGGCGAGAGTAAGTGCTTCCTGGAAAGAATGCGCCAACACAAAAACGACGTCAGAAAGATGGAAATGCAACGCAGTGCCCTTGCAGAGCATTGCGAGAAGCACGACCACAAAATTGACTTCGAGGGCGCTTCCATCATAGAAACGGAAAGGAATCTGGGAAGGAGGCTCTTACTCGAGTCGTGGCACATCCAGAACACACCGGCGAATGTGAACCGGTCCCTCGGAACAATGCCTCCGATCTACGTGCACGGCCTCCGGAATGTGAGGGAAAGAGAAAGGCGGAGCCAAAAACAAGCTGCGATGAAGCCCCCCTGATCAGCACAGTCACCCCTGAAGAAGAGACCAAGCCGGTCTCGAAACGTCGGGTTTCCTCTAAGAATTTGTGGCTGGAGGTATTTCAACTTCTTAATTCTTCTACCCAGCCAGACAGACTTCTGTCGAAATGTTTACATTTATGCTGCAATAACACCGTAAAATGATAAGCATAGCAGACTTTCATGTATATCTTCTTAGAGTAGCGTATATCCATTTCGAGCCTGGAAACATTGTCTGCGTAGTTGGCAAGGTTGCCAGCGGGGGTCATGCGCATTTTTTTATTGTACAGAACTAGCACACCACTAGTACCGATTCATCGAAGCGGATGTTTCATTGCCATATCAATAATATTGACACTCTCGACGGGTTTTTGCCGTCGCCGTCATGTCCGGTATAAAGTTCAAATTGATTACATTCGAACGCTTCGAACGTTCTACCGCGGGTAAAAACGCGCGAGTGGGGGAGACGAATGCGGCTAAAACACAGATCAAATGAGCCGGCCCATCCGTCGTTCGAAGGCCGCATGCGACAACATGCCCCACTCGGGAGGCCTGCCGTCGAAGCAGAGTGGAGACGCCCCGCCCGTCATGAACGAGCATGAAATGACGCAGTGGGGGGGGGAGGGGGTCGCGCGAGCAGAAACATTGAACTTTGGTTCTATGGGCGCGGTCGTAATAGCTGGCGCGTGCGCGCTATCTCAGCAGCCATCAGCGGGCGGCTCGTATGCGCATCTACGTGCCGCGCTCTCAACGCGAAGCGACTGTGCGGAAAGAGCATCTCTCCCTGACGCGGGCCGTATTCTCTTACACCAGCGTTTTGTAGAGTTACGCCAGATCGGAGAGTTAGATGCCAGCCTCATTTCGTATAACATTAAAATTAGGTGCTATCGGTGACACTGTGCCTTTTTTGGATTAAGCCATATAACGAAAACTGGACTTATATATTTAAGAACAAACACGCAGTATGTTCAAGTCCTGTTAACGTCAATCGGCTTTTTTTATGCCAGGCCCCAATCGCTGCAGGTGAAGCGCAGCGATTGGGGTCATTCATTGTCTAAAAGTTGTATGAACAAGCGCTATAAAGAGGGGACTAAGAGAATGAGAGAGTATTTTCGTAAAGTTTCATCGATGAATGGGGGAACAAATGGAGGATGAACCACAGCGCAACTATACCGAGACGAGGACGAAAAGAAAGAAGCACGAAGAATGCTTTGAAAAGGACACTGAGTTAATGACGCACCCGCGTTTGAACGTCATTTTATTTCGTTTTAACTCCATCAATGTTAGCCCTGCTAGCGAGTTTGACGTTGAAACTTTTGGCCTTCCGAAATCGCCTCGGAAACAGGGCGGCACAGAAACTGCTTTGTTCGCAACGCTTCCTGGCGGACGAGGAATACAATGTAGTGAACGTAGCTGATGTGACAGGCACTTAAGTTCCTTGCTGTTTTTAAGGTTTCAAATGTCAGAGGCGTTCCTGTTGGATATTGCGAAAATTCAAAGTCACTGAACATGACTCGCCGCGTCGACGACAAGCACTACGACAGAAAGTTTAAGCGGATAACAACTCGTTTGTTTACGCGACAAAATAACAGTTTTGCAACTGTTGATGCATGTGTCGTCGTTAACCTGATCCCGTTGTTCTGTCGAGCGAAGAACCTTCTCTTCTTTTTTTTTTTTCTTCTTTTGCAAAACCAATAACTGTCACTGTACCGCGCGATCAGCTTTCACGTTACTCTCGGAGACAACAGACAATAAAAATAATTTTGAACGCTGAGAACTGCCTAGCGCAACTTTAAACAAACAAACAAAAAAAGAACATTCAAGTCGTTCACAAGCATGTATATGCAAACGTGAGCGAATTACAGGCGCATTTTACTGAATACTTTCTATAGCTGAATTGAGTGTGTATGAAAGGGCACAGGGATAAAACGTTTGAAGGCAGCGTGCAGAAAACAATTTGAAGAACTTGTGTTTTGGGGCCCGTAAACTTTTCAGGGCATAAAGAGTACTGGAAGGGCAGTGAAATGATCAATTCATGCGATACTTAGCATAGAAGACTTGTGAAAAAGACGTATAGGGTAGTGATTCTTAGATTATAAACCAACGTTTCGGTCTTAATCCACGGGATTTGCTAGAGCGCGCCACAACCACAGCGACGTCTTTAGCTGCTGTTTCCCGAGTCATATTCTATCGAGCTAACTTTTTGTTCTACAAAATGTTCAGCATCTTTTAAGCATCTGAGCATATCCTGAAATACTCAATATCGTTTTCAATGTATGATTTACCGTGCTATACATGGGTTCTGTTTATATTTTTATGTTTTCGAATTAGCGCACACCTATTGAGGCAGCGAAATATGACACCTTTAAAATCAGCCCACATGACATTGACGTTATTCGTCTGACTGAAGCTATCTAAACATAGGGAAAGGTGATCAATAATGCTTGTGTCATCGGCTCTGTCAAAACTTGGGAGATGTGTACTTGAGCTAAAAGCTTTTGGACAGACGGCAATAAGATTTATCTTCAAATAAACCAACTTATGATCCCAAAGGCCGGCCTCTATCAATACATCGTAGTTTTGAGATCGCCCGTCTAGGAGCACTAAATCTAAACTAAATCCTGATTTCCTAACTACGAGCGTGCACTATTGAATTAACTGTTGCAAATCATGACTGAAGGCTCTGTCTAGGAGTAGTTCATATCGGTTTTTTTTTTTTGCAAGACTGAGAGCTATGCTCAGACCAGTGAATGCGTGGTAAGTTGAAATGCGGTCTATACACTGCGCCAATAATTATCGTGGTTTTATCAGCTTTAATTTGGCACCAGACACTTTCGTGTGTTGGAGCACCAGCCATTTGTACACAATTGATATCAGTCTTGATCACTACAGCAACTCCACCCACACGCGCACCGCGGTCCCTGCGTGTGATTTTACAGTTCGGTTCGGCCTTGCATCATTTCAGTAATCGTGATCCCATGAGGGTCGTAGTGAGCCAGGATGTATTCCAGGCCTACAAACTTGTGAACCAGACTTCTTCCAAATAAGTTGATCAAGGGGAACGCACTCGAATCATATCCTTCCTTCCGTTAGTCATCCCTAACAGCAGCAGAACGGCTTTTAGTACGCTGAACCTTCACGCGGCTACTCTTGGAATTATCCCACCTGTAGACGTCAGAGTCCACGTAAAATTTGTCGTAATTCATGCGCCCGTGACGCCCACTGTCCCTCTCTTGTTTCTCGGAATTCCGTAGCATTTTACGTTTTCGCATTGTTTCTTTCGAAAAGTTACCCGATATAGAGATGCCGCTGCCTTTCTGCTTCCTGCACTGTTCGGAAACCTCACCTTTTTTTATAGTCGTACAACCTGAGAATTGCAGGTCGAGGTCTGGCTGTTTTCCTCCCTATCTTAGGCATTCGTTACATGGTATCGAATTTCACGCCAAGCCTTTATCGACATACGTTTACTAGCAGTTTCGCTTTAAGGTCGGCTACATATTCCTTCTCGCTTTTTGGTATTCCAAATACCATTAGGTTATTCCGCCTACTTCTGTCCTTCAAGCTGTAAATTATGTCCGGCTGCTTCAGAAGAGCACTCTCTAATTTCTTGACTGCTTTTGACAACTGAGCTGTTGTACTCACTTGCTCTTTTATCATTTTAAGGCTGTTTCGACTACCTTCAGTCGCTTGCCCAAGTTCTCTAGATCAGCTTGTATTGCCTTTTGCCCATCACACAACTCCTTTAACATTGTTTTCATTTCTGGTTCAAGGTTCATTTCAACCTCACCGGAAAGCAATAGACACAATGATGCAAAGCCCACAAAAATCACTTTTGTGCACGCCAGTGCGGTGATAGCGCCTATGCCACGTGTCATGTGTCCGCGTTATCAGGCACTGTCACCCTGATGTCTGAAACGTTGTCTGTCCGTGACGTCACTTGTCACATGAGTGTTTTCTATATAGGTACGCTGCTGGCACGAATAAAGGTTGTTGTTATCGTGCCCACCGTCGGAGACAGGCTCCGTTCCTTCCTGCCGGCAGCCCGGCTGCGCTCGGCATCCTGCAAGGGCTGAACACCACAGCTAGCACGAGGCTAAAACCATCATCATTCTTGTAGGCATGATAACCGGTTCAAGGGACAGAAGGCGATTCATTGACATTGCATGCGCTGTGCAACCGTGGCCACTGATGCCAAAGTTTGTTGCTGGCTGATTTATACAGTCAGCCATTATCCGTGTCGCTTGCCGTTGGTCACCGTGTCCGAGTGTGCAATCGATAGCGCGGGCCAGCTGAGAGCAGATAGTAAGTTAGTAAGTAGGTGTTCCTAATCCCTTTTGGCACAGGGCAGGCGCTCGCAGCGCCACGGGACAAAATGTTGTGCGCTCCAACACGCACTCACACACACACACGCACACACACACCACTAGGCAGGCGCTCCGGTTCACAGACGTCCAGATGGCGCACTGGTTCCACGCCCCTAGTTGGTATGATGCGGCTATCTAAAAAAGAACAAAAGGCGATTAGGCGACATTGCGTGCGCTTTGCCGATGTGCCCCCTAGTGAAAATTCATTATTCGTGATGGCGCTTGTGAGACTGACCATCTGTGTCTTATTAACCGCCCAGAGCACCGTCACTAAGAAAGCGTTTGTAAATTTCTGGGAGCCGCGGTAGCATTTTATGAGGCCCGAATTACTTAAAAGCCTGCGTATTTAAGTTTATGGGTACGGTAAATAATCACAGGTGCTGAAAATTAACCCTGATTCCCTTACGACGGTGTGCATCAGTTATCTGTCAATTTCAGCACGAAAAAAAATTAGATTTCCGTAAGAATTTAGCAATAAAAAGAGCATAGACCTGGATTCTCCAAACCGACAATTGATCAAAGAGAGCGAGAAACAGCCTGACAGAATACATAAAATCGATGAAGCATGAATGAACACCAGGTGCCTTCCGTAGTGGTGTGCAGTAATTTGTGTATGCTGAAGTACAAGCGATCCATAGCGCACGCCAGAAAAGGCTGTCACACGTTTATCTACCCGCTCTTTATTTCTCTCTCTCCCTATATATATATATATATATATATATATATATATATATATATATATATATATATATATATATATATATATATATATATATATATACAGTTGAAACCCGCAATAACGAAATCGGCGGGGAAAGCACAAAATTTCGCTCTTGCGGGAATTTCGTTGGCGCGAGAATGCGGCAGAAAAGACATGAAATTTACAAAAAAATATATTTTATTTCCAAAAGTCAGTAAGTTTGCTTTGGCGGGCCTTACCATGCAGCAATTTCATGCCTCTCTATGGGTAATCTCGTCTGCCACGGCACAAAGTTCGCCCCATGCACTGGTCAGTGACGGCGCCACTGCGCTGTCACCAGTACCGTCATCAAGTGCGCCTACAGGCGAACATTCTTCCAGTTCCGCTGGATCACCGCAGAATCGGTGACAGCGAGCTGCACGCAACGCCGAATTCTTCGGCGATGTTCATTTTTTTCCAGCCCTTTTCCACCTCACTGATGATTGCAGCCTTATCTTCCAGCGTGAAAAACTTCCCCTTTTTCGTTGGAGGCGGCATCTTCGCAGGCAGCGAAATCGGACGAAGCAGCCGCAACACACAGTTCACGTTGCACTAAGCGACCAAGCAAACGCTCCACAAATGGCTCCACCCACGCGACCATGTGCGCGCAAAGCCGACAGAGCCAAGCCAACCAACGAAACTTCATGAGGAATGTGGATTTGGCTATGTAGTCCGCGATAACGAACAGGTGTTTCGGCAAGCCATCATCATCATCATTGTCGACAGCTTTATGTTTTTTGTAAACAATGATGGCGGCTGCTTTTCAAGTGTGCTGTAGCGATAGTTTTGCACAGTTATAAGTGTAGCATGAATACATTTCAGCAGTTTTAGAATGTAGGTAATGTTGCGAGAGTAGATTATTTGCGCACTCGTGTTTCAAAAATTTCGTTAATGAGGGACTGTGGTATGAATATCTTTCGTAGTCGCGAGCTACGAAATGCATTGACTCCTATGGGCGTTCGCCGGTGCTCCGAAAATATTTCGTTGCGGTGAGAATTTCGTTCCCTTGGGATTTCGTTATCGCGGGTTTCGACTGTATATATATATATATATATCTATATATAGATATATATATATATATACATATATATATGAAGGAAAGCAGATGATTTTTCAAGGGCTCATCTGCTTTCCTTCATTCATAGCGAGGGTCTCGTCCTGGCAGACTTGATGCCTTCAGGTAGCATGCGAGGGATATATATATATATACATATATATATATATATATATATATATATATATATATATATATATATATATATATATATATATATATTGTGAGACTATGCAGTTCATCGTCTACATCTCTATTAGAAAACATCGAAATTTGATTGGATTGGAAAAACTTTATTTACGTTCTGCAAGACGCGCTCCGCGCGTAGCGGGCGTTTCCCACGTAGCGACCGACAGAGAATACCTGGCGACCGCTTCATGGGCCTGCTGGACAGCCCATTGCTGGTCGGCGAGAAGCAAGCTTCTGAGGGACGTCTCCCACTTGTGTGAGGTAGAGCCGGGATGAGCGTTTCTGCACTCACAGAGCATGTGTGTGAGTGTCGCGGTGTGACCGCACGAGGGGCACGTGTCGCTGGGGTATGCGTTTGCAGTAAGCGTAGGGTTAGCGCCTGCGACCTGTTAAGTTTCGGATGCGGGGGCGGAAAAATGGGGCGTCAAAGGCAAAAGTGTTGTGTGATGTCGTTATAGGTAATGGGTGCGTCACGGTTGGCTTCTAACTCGGCTAGATGAGGTTTCCCTGTGACGGCGCGGTCGGTAAGCGCGCGCTCTGCATCGTGGGCGATCTCGTTGAGGTTGGACGGGGCGCCCGGCCCCCGGCCGAGATGGGCGGGGAACCAGATGACGGTGTGATGCTTGAGAGTACTCCTATACACGCTGCGGAGGATGCGTAACCCCACGTTCGAAGGCTTTCATGGCCGCTCTGGAGTCACTGTAGATGACTTCCCGTTTGCTGTCGAGCAAACTTAAGGCTATGGCTACTTGCTCAGCTACTTCGGGGTCTCGGGTGAGGATGGTGGCGGAGTTTAGGATCCGCTGCGTGGATGAAACCGCGGCGAAGGCTCGGTTGTTGCGATATGCAGCAACGTCCACGAGCGAGACGTCGTCCGCTCTCACGTCTATACGCTTGAGAAGGGCGATCGCCCGCGCAAGGCGCCTGCATTTTTTTAGTCGGGGTGTACATTGCGCGGAATGGGATTGATCGTGATGAGATCTCGGATTTCGCGGGGAAACAGCGTCCACACTGGGGGGGGGGGTGTCCCGGCCGTCGAGGAGAAGCCAAGCTCGTGCAGGATATGGCGGTCCGCCTTGGTGGTCCTGAGTCGGAGCAACTGCGTCCGTTCCTGAGCCTCGGCGATCTCTTCAAGCGTGTTGTGCACGCCGAGCTCGAGGAGTTTCTCCGTGGAAGTGCTGATAGGGAGGCCGAGGGCTCTTTTAACGACCTTTCGAATAAGGGCGTTCAGTTTATCGCGCTCCGTACGTAGCCATTTGTGCATGGCAGCGACGTACGCGAAATGGCACAGAACAAACGCGTGTAGGAGACGCATCAAGTTGTCTTCTTCCAGGTCGTGTTGCCGGTTGGCCACTCTACGCACAAGCCGTATGGCGCTATCAGTTCTAGTCTTGAGCTTCTGCACCGTTTGGGTATTGGTTCCGCGGCACTCGATGATCATGCCCAGGACCCTAATAGAGTCTACCCTGGGGACTGCACGACCATCTCTGGTGTGGAGGATGATGTTGCGTTCGGCCGGGAGTTGCCATCCTTTGGGCTTTGCGCCACGGCGTTTGGGCAGGTATATTGTCACGTGGCCGTGACGTCGACGAAGACAGCAGTCGGCGTTTTCAAGATGAGAATGTTTATTTGGCCGAACTTGTGGCCGTGAAACGGAAAGTTAATTTACAGCAATACACACGGTATGCACTGATAGCGGCGTACAGAGCGTCGACCGTCGATCAACTGACAAGTGGTGAAGCGCGTCGGCTTTTATACAGGCGCTATCGAACTTTCCAGCGATATCGCTGCTTGTTGCGCATGTTCTAGAATAAGCTCGAGCGTTCCCGTCTTGCGCGCAATCTTAACAAAACGATCTACTAATCTCGTGAAGCTTCTCGAACACTGAGGCGCGGTTCGCGCTGAGCGTCGCTGGCAGTCTTTGTGGGCCAAAACGGAATACAACAAAAGTGATAATAAGGAACGCACGTGGCAATGCCCCCCTCTGAAAAAGCATCGTCCCGATGCTTAAAACAGAACATGGGGGGGGGTTATGGTCAATGCACACAACAATAAATAGCAAAAAAAAAGAAAGTACAATAAACAATAATCGCAAGCAAGAAAGTACAATAATAAAGGAAAAGTACAGCCTACAGATCACTAACGCGCGTAATACGGCTTGAGGCGCACGACATGGACGAGTTCGGGTCGTGCACGGCGCCGCTGAGAGTTCGTAATGCCGTCAGGGACAACCTCGTAGTCGAGTGCGCCGAGGCGTCGAAGTATCCTGTACGGTCCGAAGTATCGTCGAAGAAGCTTCTCACTAAGTCCCCGTCGGCGTATTGGCGTCCATACCCACACACGGTCACCAGGTTGGTATTCCATGTGGCGTCGTCGAAGGTTGTAGCGGCGGCTGTCAGTACTCTGCTGGTTCTTAATTCTTAGGCGGGCGAGCTGTCGTGCTTCTTCGGCGCGCTGTAGGTAGGTGGTCACGTCGATGTTTTCCTCGTCGGTCACGTTTGGTAACATGGCGTCGAGCGTCGTTGCCGGGCTCCGTCCGTAGACCAACTTGTATGGCGTCATCTGCGTCGTTTCCTGTACGGCCGTGTTGTACGCGAAGGTCACGTACGGAAGGATGGCATCCCACGTCTTGTGTTCGACGTCGACGTACATGGCCAGCATGTCGGCGATGGTCTTATTTAGACGCTCGGTGAGGCCGTTGGTCTGTGGGTGGTACGCGGTGGTCCGGCGGTGGCTTGTGTGGCTGTATTCCAAGATCGCCTGAGTTAGGTCAGCCGTAAACGCCGTACCTCTGTCGGTGATGAGAACCTCTGGGGCGCCGTGTCGAAGGACGATGCTCTCAACGAAGAACTTGGCTACCTCAGCGGCACTGCCTTTGGGCAGGGCTTTTGTTTCGGCGTAGCGGGTGAGGTAGTCGGTTTCCACGACGATCCATTTATTTCCGCAAGTCGACGTTGGGAACGGCCCCAGGAGGTCCATCCCGATCTGCTGGAATGGTCGCCGAGGAGGCTCGATCGGCTGAAGGAAGCCGGCTGGTCTTGTGGGCGGTGTCTTTCGTCGCTGACAGTCTCGGCACGTCCTTATGTAGCGAGTGACGTCGGCGGCAAGGCGCGGCCAGTAGTACTTTTCCTGTACTCGTGCGAGCGTGCGGGAAAGTCCGAGGTGTCCAGCCGTCGGGTCGTCGTGCAGGGCATGCAGAATTTCTGGTCGCAGTCCTGAAGGTACAACGACAAGGTAGCTGGCTCGGGCAGGAGAGAAGTTCTTCTTTACGAGGACGTTGTTTTTCAAGGCAAATGATGCCAACCCTCGCCTGAATACTTTTGGGACAACGATGGTCCTGCCCTCCAGGTATTCAACTAGACTCTTCAGCTCCGGGTCGGCTCGCTGTTGTTCGGCGAAGTCGTCGGTACTTATAGCTCCCAAGAAGCTGTCATCATCGTGGTCGTCGGGCGGTGGTGGGTCGACGGGGGCACGAGACAAGCAGTCGGCGTCGGAGTGTTTCTTTCCGGACTTGTAAACGACGGTAATGTCGAATTCTTGAAGTCGTAGGCTCCACCGTGCGAGCCGACCTGAAGGGTCCTTCAAGTTAGCTAGCCAACACAATGCGTGGTGGTCGCTTACAACTTTGAAGGGCCTGCCGTAGAGGTAGGGGCGAAACTTGGATGTAGCCCAGATGATCGCTAGGCACTCCTTTTCCGTTGTGGAATAGTTCGCTTCTGCCTTTGATAGCGACCGGCTAGCATAACTGATGACCCTTTCCTGCCCGGCAGTCTTCTGCACAAGGACGGCGCCGAGTCCTACGCTGCTTGCGTCGGTGTGGATTTCCGTATCGGCGTATTCATCGAAATGCGCTAGTATCGGAGGCGTCTGAAGGCGTCGTTTCAGTTCTTCAAATGCTTCGATTTGCGCCGTTTCCCACTTGAATGGCACGTCGGTCTTCGTGAGGTGAGTTAGCGGCTCGGCGATTCGTGAAAATTCCTTGACGAAGCGCCTGTAGTAGGCGCACAAGCCGAGGAAAACGGCGCACGGATTTGGTGTCGCTGGGTGGCGGGAAGGTAGCGATGGCAGCTGTTTTCCGCGGGTCTGGGCGAACACCATCCCTGCTGATAACGTGACCCAAAAACAAGAGCTCCTCGTACGCGAAGCGGCACTTTTCAGGCTTCAAAGTGAGGCCGGAGGTCTTGATTGTTTCAAGTACAGCTTCAAGGCGCCGGAGGTGTTCGTCGAAGCTTGAGGCAAACACAACGACGTCGTCCAAGTACACGAGGCACGTCTGCCACTTCAAGCCAGCCAGCACTGTGTCCATAACACGTTGGAATGTCGCAGGTGCCGAACAAATACCGAAGGGCATGACCTTGAACTCGAAGAGGCCGTCTGGTGTTATAAAGGCCGTCTTTTCTCGGTCTCTCTCGTCGACTTCGATTTGCCAGTAGCCGGTCTTGAGGTCCATCGACGAAAAGTATTTCGCGTTGTGGAGTCGATCCAGGGCGTCGTCTATCCGTGGTAGAGGGTACACGTCCTTCTTCGTGATTTTGTTCAGGCGACGATAATCGACGCAGAAGCGTAGGGTTCCATCCTTCTTCCTCACTAACACTACGGGAGACGCCCACGGACTCTTGGACGGCTGGATGATGTCGTCGCGTAGCATTTCGTCGACTTGCTTCTTAACGGCGTCCCTTTCTCGCGTCGAAACCCGGAAGGGACTCTGACGGAGTGGTCGAGCATTTTCTTCCGTTATGATACGGTGTTTAGCAAGGGGCGTTTGCCGGACCCGTGATGACGACGAGAAACAGTCCTTGTATTTCTTCAGAAGGCATCGGAGCTGTTGGTGTTGGCAGGCGGGAAGGCTTGGATTTACGTCGAAGGATGGCTCAGGCATTGCGGTTGTCGTTGTAGCTTCGTCAGAATCTGAAAAGGCAAACGCATCGCTGACAGCCAATATTTCTTCGATGTACGCAATCGTCGTGCCCCTGCTCAGGTGTCTGTATTCTTGACTGAAATTCGTTAGCATCACGCTTCCTTTCCCTTCATACAGCCGAGCAATGCCTCTTGCGACGCAAATGTCACGGTCTAGCAGCAAACCCTGATCGCTCTCGATGACACCTTCGATGCATTCAGCCGTTTCGGTGCCGACGGGAATTATGATGCTGGATCTAGGTGGAATGGTGACTTGATCGTCGAGCACGTTCAGGGCATGTTGACATGGGTTCGTATCCGGCGGTGTCGCTTTCTCCGACGATAGGGTTATCGACTTGGTTCTTAAGTCGATGACGGCGCCGTGGTCACTTAGGAAGTCCATTCCAAGTATCACATCCCTGGAGCAGTTTTGTAGGATTACAAAGCTCGCAGGATAAGTCCGGTTGTTGATAGTGACTCTCGCCGTGCAGACACCAATCGGCGTTATTAGATGGCCTCCAGCGGTCCGGATCTCGGGGCCTTCCCAAGCAGTCCTAACTTTCTTCAACTTTGCTGCGAACGGCCCACTGACGACGGAATAGTCGGCTCCAGTATCGACGAGAGCGGTGACGTTGTGGCCGTCGATCAGAACGTCGAGGTCGCTAGTCCGCCGTCTTGCGTTGCGGTTACGTCGCGGCGTCGGGTCACGGCTACGTCGGTTTGCACCGCTGCTTCCGCGTTGCATCGTCAGGTCTGCTTCCGGTCGCAAAGTTTCGCCTTCAGGACGTCGACGTCGTTCGGCGTGCGGCGGGGGCTCGGAACTTCGTCGCGGTGTCGTCGTTGACGGCGGAGGATCTTCAGCATTTCGTCGTTCAGCAACCGCACCTCCACCGGTTGCTGCCCTTAGTTTTCCGAATATGGGCTAGGCGACCGGCCACGGTTTGGGCTAGTGTACTGCCGGCGGTGCGGTGACATGTAGCGGCCGGGCGACGGTGAGCGGGAAGGTCGT
The DNA here is from genome assembly GCF_013339695.2 of Rhipicephalus sanguineus. Taxonomy (NCBI): domain Eukaryota; kingdom Metazoa; phylum Arthropoda; class Arachnida; order Ixodida; family Ixodidae; genus Rhipicephalus; species Rhipicephalus sanguineus. Next base: position 146,661,417 of record NC_051180.1, on the reverse strand, counting down.
CGTTCTTGCCACTGTGTGCCTGTGAGGTAGTCGTCGATGTCGCGAGGCCGCTCGCCTGGCTGCGGGCGCGGCGCGTTGACGGGGAATCCGCGTAGCCCCATCTGACGGTACTGGCAGCGGCGGTACGTGTGGCCGGCCTCCCCGCAGTGGTAGCAGAGCGGGCGGTTGTCGGGGGCACGCCAGACATCGGTCTTCCTCGGCGCGTAGCGCGGGGCATAGCGCTGGGCGACAGGAGGGCGGTAGGGTGTCGGTGGTGGTGGCGGCGGCGGCGTCTGGCGGCGGAACTGCTGCGGCGACGCGGCGTCTTGACGTGGACGAGGAGCGGGGCGTTGCGTCGGGCTGCAGCAGCGTAGCTCATTGCTTGTGGCTCAGGCTGTGCTGGTTCAGGTGTTCCCAGAAATTGCTGGATTTCCTGGCGTACGACGTCGGCGATCGGGTCCACTTGAGGCTGGAAGGAGGGCAACAATTTACGCAGCTCCTCCCGCACGATAGTTCTGATGGTGTCACGCAGGTCATCAGATTGTAGCGCGTGAACCTCCCCGAAGGTCGTCGTAGGAATGCGGCGGTTGTACTGTCTCGTACGCATTTCCAGCGTCTTCTCGATCGCCGTTGCTTCCGTCAGGAATTCTTGGACGGTCTTGGGTGGGTTACGCATCAGCCCAGCGAAGAGTTCTTGCTTGACCCCTCGCATGAGGAAGCGGACTTTCTTTTCCTCGAGCATGTCGGGGTCAGCGTGGCGGAAAAGTCGGTTCATTTCTTCCGTGAAGATGGCCACATTTTCGTTCGGATGTTGCGCCCGTGTCTCCAACAAGGCCGCGGCCCTTTCTTTTCGGACGACGCTCGTGAACGTCGCCAAAAAATTGCCGCGAAACAGGTCCCAAGTACGGAGTGAGGACTCCCGAATCTCGTACCAGGTCCTTGCTGCGTCTTCCAAGTAAAAGTACACGTGGCGCAGGTTGTCGTCGGAGGTCCAGTTGTTAAATGTCGAGACCCTTTCAAACGTCTCCAGCCAGGTTTCCGGATCTTCGAATGACGACCCGCGGAAGGTTGGCGGCTCCTTGGGCTGCCGGAGTAGGATCGGCGCAGGCTGCACGGGGTCGGTCATCGTCGCTGCTGTCGGTGTTGGGACTCGGGGCTGCCTGGTTTGTTCGGGAAGGAGCCCGTGCTCTGGCTGTAGTCCCTTCTGCCTGCGGCTTGTTCGACGATCCGGGTTTTCTTTGCCGTCGTCCTCCTCGCGGCTTGGGCTTGGGTCAGCGCTTCGCGGGCGCGTCCGGATCATGGAAGAAGCAGCACCTCCACCAGATGTCACGTGGCCGTGACGTCGACGAAGACAGCAGTCGGCGTTTTCAAGATGAGACTGTTTATTTGGCCGAACTTGTGGCCGTGAAACGGAAAGTTAATTTAGAGCAATACACACGGTATGCACTGATATCGGCGTACAGAGCGTCGACCGTCGATCAACTGACAAGTGGTGAAGCGCGTCGGCTTTTATACAGGCGCTATCGAACTTTCCAGCGATATCGCTGCTTGTTGCGCATGTTCTAGAATAAGCTCGAGCGTTCCCGTCTTGCGCGCAATCTTAACAAAACGATCTACTAATCTCGTGAAGCTTCTCGAACACTGAGGCGCGGTTCGCGCTGAGCGTCGCTGGCAGTCTTTGTGGGCGAAAACGGAATACAACAAAGTGATAATAAGGAACGCACGTGGCAATATCAACAGCTCCGAGTTCGCGGGGGACACTTGACACCGATGTGTTTGAGGTAGGATTCGGTGGTTTCGATGGCCTCTTGTAGGGTGGACTCGATGAAGCCACCCGACTCTGTGGAGCGCCATATGGTTACATCGTCCGCGTAGAGATTGTGTGGCTCAGCCCCTCGATTTTTGAAAGTTGTTCGGATAGTCAGATCATCACGAGGTTGAAGAGTGTCGGTGAGATGGACGGATTCCCTGGGGGGTGCGTCGCTGTCCGAGCTCGACTTCTTCCGAACAGGTCTCCTGCGCAGAGGGACAACTCTGCACGCAGTGATGAAGGAGCGGATAAAGTCGTAAAACCGACGCCCTAGCCCGAGGTTTCCGATCGCCTTCAAAATGGACGAGTGTGCGATGTTATAGAAGGCCTTTTCTAAATCGAGGCCGAGTATGGCACGGGTGTCCTGAGTGCTGCCTCCGTCGAGAATCTGATGCTTTAAAAGTAGCATAGCGTCTTGAGTGATAGTCCTGGCTGGAAGCCAATCATGTGTTGTGGGAGTCAATCGTGATCTTCGAGGTATCGACCGACCCTGTTGAGGACGACGTGTTCAGCCACCTTGGCCACGCATGACGTGAGCGAGATGGGACGCAGGTGATCTAGGCTCGGCGCCTTGCCCGGTTTAGAAATGAGGATCGTGTGGGCGAGTTTCCAGGCATCGGGTAGCTCGCCCTTCTTCCATATTTCGTTGACGCTGTCTGTGAGATAAGTGACGGAGGGGTCGTCCAGGTTGCGTAGAAGCTTGTTGGTGATGCCGTCGGGGCCAGGGGCGGAGCGCACATTGAGTTCGTGGAGAGCTCGCCGCACCTCTTCGACGGAAAAGTCGGCGTCTAACTGAGTGTTGTCGGTACCAAGTATTCTGGTGAGGAGTCGAAGGGCCCGTGGGAAGCGGGAGATATTTCTGCACGAGGGCCTTGGCGACGTCTTCCGGTGGAACGGTCTGTTTAGCCTGATGGACTATCTTCGCGAGCGAATGACGCTGATTCGTGCGGGCGTTGGTGTCGTTGAGCAAGCGTTTGAGGAGGTTCCAGGATTTGCCATTTCGGCCTTACCGTCAATCGAGTTACAAACCTCGTCCCACTTTTGCTTGAAAGGGCGCAGCAATGATCCTCCATGTTCTTGTTCAGCTCAGATATGCGTTTACGTAACCTCCGATTCAGGCGCTGTCCTTTCCAGCGGGCCAGTAGAGACTGTTTGGCCTCGAGCAGGGTGGCGAGGCGACTGTCCATCTTCTCGTTTGTAAGTCCGTAGTGATGGTTTAGGTCGCCTTTTCGACGTCGACCTTGAGCTGAGCCGTCCACGTCTCGAGGCTTGGGGCGGCGTCTGGAGGATGTCGTTCTGCGCGGGTCTTCCGGAAAAGGTCCCAGTCGACCCACGTATAGACTTGGTCTTCTTGCCGACAGTGGGGAGATGTACGGCCAGTAAGAAATGGTCGCTACCAAGATCTACCGCGAGGTTGGACCAACGGGCGTCGGCGATGTTCTTGACGAAGCAGAGATCCGGGGTGGTGTCTCTTTGTGTTGATGTGCCGGTGCGTGTAGGGAAACCTTGTCCGTGATAAGAACAAGGTCCATGTCGTTAGCGTTTTCCAAAGCTCGTTACCCTTGGGGGTGTCGTACGCGTACCCCCAGGCAAGATGTGTGGCGTTAAAGTCACCCGCGATCACTAGCGGGTTGCACTCTGCGAGACGGATGGCTTTCTGGAACAGGCGTGTGAACCGTTGTCGTGGGGCTGGGGCTGCTGTACATATTGAGGATGTACACGCTTTGTGGGATGTGTTTCCAGGGAGAGTCTCTACCATAACATGTTCGATTTCGGGCTCATCAAAGCTGTGTGCTATGCAGGTAATCTTGTTACCAACCAGCGTGGCGGTACCGCGTCCTCCCGAGGACCGGACATCCACTGGTATCCGGAAAACGTCGCGGTTGGTACTACGGTTTCTTGTAACAGGATGAAGTGGGGTTTGGCCTCGTGACTACGGAGGTATTGGTGCAGGGAGGCTTTCTTATGGGCGAAGCTCCTGCAGTTCCACTGCCAGATTCGCAACTCGTCATTTGGCGTGGCCATCTTGAAGCATGTTGGTGTGGCCTGAGCACCAGACGGGTGCAAAAGGGCCGCGTGAGGGGTGAACTTGGTGTGGTTGTGAGCTGAGAGACCGGCTTACCCGCGGCGACGGCGGGGGCGACGTGGTCTGGTAGTGTTCCACCTGGCCCAACCGATTACCGTGGCCGACTGTATAAGGGCCATACTCTACCCCAGGAAGGCGAAGGCCTCCTTATCGCTGAAAAATCGCGCGTTTAGGCTCTCGCCATCGTCATTATCGACGCTACGGGCTGGCTGGCTGTGACGAAGCGA